>NW_027471585.1:0-23345 GCF_051020765.1 Lasioglossum baleicum
GATTCGGCAAGCACGATCACGATTTATTCCAGCTTATGTCAGATTCGACGATTCTTCGTTTCACAAATGAATTTCTGTACGGAATCGCTGTTTAGCGTGCTAGATCAGTGCATTTGTATGCAAATATGCGAAATTGGTACGGAAACTCCGATTCGGCAAGCACGACCACGATTTATTTGTCCTTATGTCAGATTCGACGATTCTTCGTTTGAGAAGTGAATTTCTGTGCCGAATCGCTGTTTCGCGCGCTAGATCAGTGCATTTGCATGCAAGTATGAGAAATTGGAATAGAAACTCCGACCCGGCAATCACGACCACGATTTATTCGTCCTTATTGTCAGATTCGACGATTCTTCGTTTGAGAAGTGTATTTCTGTGCGGAATCGCTGTTTCGCGCGCTAGATCAGTGCATTTGCATGCAAGTATGAGAAATTGGAATAGAAACTCCGACCCGGCAATCACTATTACGATTTATTCGAGCTTATGTCAGATTCGACGATTCTTCGTTTCAGAAGTGTATTTCAGTGCGGAATCGCTGTTTCGCGTGCTATATCAGTGCATTTGCATGCATGCGAAATTGGAATTGAAACTCCGACCCGGCAAGCACGATCACAATTTATTCGAGCCTATGTCAGATTCGACGATTATTCGTTTCACAAATGAATTTCTGTACGGAATCGCTGTTACGCGTGCTAGATCAGTGCATTTGTATGCAAATATGCGAAATTGGCACGGAAACTCCGATTCGGCAAGCACGACCACGATTTATTCGAGCTTATGTCAGATTCGACGATTCTTCGTTTCAGAAGTGTATTTCTGTGCGGAATCGCTGTTTCGCGTGCTATATCAGTGCATTTGCATGCAAGTATGCGAAATTGGAATAGAAACTCCGACCCGGCAAGCACGATCACAATTTATTCGAGCCTATGTCAGTTTCGACGATTCTTCGTTTCAGAAGTGTATTTCTGTGCGGAATCGCTGTTTTGCGTGCTAGATCAGTGCATTTGCATACAAGTGTGCCAAATTGGAATAGAAACTCCGACCCGGCAAGCACGATCACGATTTATTCGAGCTTATGTCAGATTCGACGATTCTTCGTTTCAGAAGTGTATTTCTGTGCGGAATCGCTGTTTCGCGTGCTATATCAGTGCATTTGCATTCAAGTATGCGAAATTGGCACGGAAACTCCGATTCGGCAAGCACGACCACGATTCATTCGAGCTTATGTCAGATTCGACGATTCTTCGTTTCAGAAGTGTATTTCTGTGCGGAATCGCTGTTTCGCGTGCTATATCAGTGCATTTGCATGCAAGTTTGCGAAATTGGAATAGAAACTCCGACCCGGCAAGCACGATCACAATTTATTCGAGCCTATGTCAGTTTCGACGATTCTTCGTTTGAGAAGTGTATTACTGTGCGGAACCGCTGTTTCGCGCGCTAGATCAGTGCATTTGCATGCAAGTATGAGAAACTGGAATAGAAACTCCGACCCGGCAATCACGATCACGATTTATTCGAGTTTATGTCAGATTCGACGATTCTTCGTTTCAGAAGTGTATTTCTGTGCGGAATCGCTGTTACGCGTCCTATATCAGTGCATTTGCATGCATGCGAAATTGGAATTGAAACTCCGACCCGGCAATCACTATTACGATTTATTCGAGCTTATGTCAGATTCGACGATTCTTCGTTTCAGAAGTGTATTTCAGTGCGGAATCGCTGTTTCGCGTGCTATATCAGTGCATTTGCATGCATGCGAAATTGGAATTGAAACTCCGACCCGGCAAGCACGATCACAATTTATTCGAGCCTATATCAGATTCGACGATTATTCGTTTCACAAATGAATTTCTGTACGGAATCGCTGTTACGCGTGCTAGATCAGTGCATTTGTATGCAAATATGCGAAATTGGCACGGAAACTCCGATTCGGCAAGCACGACCACGATTTATTCGAGCTTATGTCAGATTCGACGATTCTTCGTTTCAGAAGTGTATTTCTGTGCGGAATCGCTGTTTCGCGTGCTATATCAGTGCATTTGCATGCAAGTATGCGAAATTGGAATAGAAACTCCGACCCGGCAAGCACGATCACAATTTATTCGAGCCTATGTCAGTTTCGACGATTCTTCGTTTCAGAAGTGTATTTCTGTGCGGAATCGCTGTTTTGCGTGCTAGATCAGTGCATTTGCATACAAGTGTGCCAAATTGGAATAGAAACTCCGACCCGGCAAGCACGATCACGATTTATTCGAGCTTATGTCAGATTCGACGATTCTTCGTTTCAGAAGTGTATTTCTGTGCGGAATCGCTGTTTCGCGTGCTATATCAGTGCATTTGCATTCAAGTATGCGAAATTGGCACGGAAACTCCGATTCGGCAAGCACGACCACGATTCATTCGAGCTTATGTCAGATTCGACGATTCTTCGTTTCAGAAGTGTATTTCTGTGCGGAATCGCTGTTTCGCGTGCTATATCAGTGCATTTGCATGCAAGTTTGCGAAATTGGAATAGAAACTCCGACCCGGCAAGCACGATCACAATTTATTCGAGCCTATGTCAGTTTCGACGATTCTTCGTTTGAGAAGTGTATTACTGTGCGGAACCGCTGTTTCGCGCGCTAGATCAGTGCATTTGCATGCAAGTATGAGAAACTGGAATTGAAACTCCGACCCGGCAAGCACGATCACAATTTATTCGAGCCTATGTCAGATTCGACGATTATTCGTTTCACAAATGAATTTCTGTACGGAATCGCTGTTTAGCGTGCTAGATCAGTGCATTTGTATGCAAATATGCGAAATTGGCACGGAAACTCCGATTCGGCAAGCACGATCACGATTTATTCGAGCTTATGTCAGATTCGACGATTCTTCGTTTCAGAAGTGTATTTCTGTGCGGAATCGCTGTTTCGCGTGCTATATCAGTGCATTTGCATGCAAGTATGCGAAATTGGAATAGAAACTCCGACCCGGCAAGCACGATCACAATTTATTCGAGCCTATGTCAGTTTCGACGATTCTTCGTTTCAGAAGTGTATTTCTGTGCAGAATCGCTGTTTCGCGCGCTAGTTCAGTGCATTTGCATGCAAATATGCGAAATTGGCACGAAAACTCCGATTTGGCAAGCACGATCATGATTTATTCGAGCTTATGTCAGATTCGACGATTATTCGTTTCACAAATGAATTTCTGTGCGGAATCGCTGTTTTGCGTGCTAGATCAGTGCATTTGCATACAAGTGTGCGAAATTGGCACGGAATCTCCGATTCGGCAAGCACGATCACGATTTATTCGAGCTTATGTCAGATTCGACGATTCTTCGTTTGAGAAGTGTATTTCTGTGCGGAATCGCTGTTTCGCGCGCTAGATCAGTGCATTTGCATGCAAGTATGAGAAATTGGAATCGAAACTCCGACCCGGCAATCACGATCACGATTTATTCGAGCTTATGTCAGATTCGACGATTCTTCGTTTCAGAAGTGTATTTCTGTGCGGAATCGCTGTTTCGCGTGCTATATCAGTGCATTTGCATTCAAGTATGCGAAATTGGCACGGAAACTCCGATTCGGCAAGCACGACCACGATTCATTCGAGCTTATGTCAGATTCGACGATTCTTCGTTTCAGAAGTGTATTTCTGTGCGGAATCGCTGTTTCGCGTGCTATATCAGTGCATTTGCATGCAAGTTTGCGAAATTGGAATAGAAACTCCGACCCGGCAAGCACGATCACAATTTATTCGAGCCTATGTCAGATTCGACGATTCTTCGTTTCAGAAGTGTATTTCTGTGCGGAATCGCTGTTTTGCGTGCTAGATCAGTGCATTTGTATGCAGATATGCGAAATTGGCACGGAAACTCCGATTCGGCAAGCACGATCACGATTTATTCGAGCTTATGTCAGATTCGACGATTCTTCGTTTCAGAAGTGTATTTCTGTGCGGAATCGCTGTTTCGCGTGCTATATCAGTGCATTTGCATGCAAGTATGCGAAATTGGAATAGAAACTCCGACCCGGCAAGTACGATCACAATTTATTCGAACCTATGTCAGTTTCGACGATTCTTCGTTTGAGAAGTGTATTTCTGTGCGGAATCGCTGTTTCGCGTGCTATATCAGTGCATTTGCATTCAAGTATGCGAAATTGGCACGGAAACTCCGATTCGGCAAGCACGACCACGATTCATTCGAGCTTATGTCAGATTCGACGATTCTTCGTTTCAGAAGTGTATTTCTGTGCGGAATCGCTATTTCGCGTGCTATATCAGTGCATTTGCATGCAAGTTTGCGAAATTGGAATAGAAACTCCGACCCGGCAAGCACGATCACAATTTATTCGAGCCTATGTCAGATTCGACGATTCTTCGTTTCAGAAGTGTATTACTGTGCGGAATCGCTGTTTCGCGCCCTAGATCAGTGCATTTGCATGCTAGTATGAGAAATGGGAATAGAAACTCCGACCCGCCAAGTACGATCACAATTTATTCGAGCCTATGTCAGTTTCGACGATTCTTCGTTTGTGAAGTGTATTTCTGTGCGGAATCGCTGTTTCGCGTGCTATATCAGTGCATTTGCATGCAAGTATGCGAAATTGGCACGGAAACTCCGATTCGGCAAGCACGACCACGATTTATTCGAGCTTATGTCAGATTCGACGATTCTTCGTTTCAGAAGTGTATTTCTGTGCGGAATCGCTGTTTCGCGTGCTATATCAGTGCATTTGCATGCAAGTATGCGAAATTGGAATAGAAACTCCGACCCGGCAAGTACGATCACAATTTATTCGAGCCTATGTCAGTTTCGACGATTCTTCGTTTGAGAAGTGTATTACTGTGCGGAATCGCTGTTTCGCGCGCTAGATCAGTGCATTTGCATGCAAGTATGAGAAATTGGCACGGAAACTCCGATTCGGCAAGCACGACCACGATTTATTCGAGCTTATGTCAGATTCGACGATTCTTCGTTTGAGAAGTGTATTTCTGTGCGGAATCGCTGTTTTGCGTGCTAGATCAGTGCATTTGTATGCAGATATGCGAAATTGGCACGGAAACTCCGATTCGGCAAGCACGATCACGATTTATTCGAGCTTATGTCAGATTCGACGATTCTTCGTTTCAGAAGTGTATTTCTGTGCGGAATCGCTGTTTCGCGTGCTATATCAGTGCATTTGCATGCAAGTATGCGAAATTGGAATAGAAACTCCGACCCGGCAAGTACGATCACAATTTATTCGAACCTATGTCAGTTTCGACGATTCTTCGTTTGAGAAGTGTATTTCTGTGCGGAATCGCTGTTTCGCGTGCTATATCAGTGCATTTGCATGCAAGTTTGCGAAATTGGAATAGAAACTCCGACCCGGCAAGCACGATCACAATTTATTCGAGCCTATGTCAGATTCGACGATTCTTCGTTTCAGAAGTGTATTTCTGTGCGGAATCGCTGTTTTGCGTGCTAGATCAGAGCATTTGTATGCAGATATGCGAAATTGGCACGGAAACTCCGATTCGGCAAGCACGATCACGATTTATTCGAGCTTATGTCAGATTCGACGATTCTTCGTTTCAGAAGTGTATTTCTGTGCGGAATCGCTGTTTCGCGTGCTATATCAGTGCATTTGCATGCAAGTATGCGAAATTGGAATAGAAACTCCGACCCGGCAAGTACGATCACAATTTATTCGAACCTATGTCAGTTTCGACGATTCTTCGTTTGAGAAGTGTATTTCTGTGCGGAATCGCTGTTTCGCGTGCTATATCAGTGCATTTGCATTCAAGTATGCGAAATTGGCACGGAAACTCCGATTCGGCAAGCACGACCACGATTCATTCGAGCTTATGTCAGATTCGACGATTCTTCGTTTCAGAAGTGTATTTCTGTGCGGAATCGCTATTTCGCGTGCTATATCAGTGCATTTGCATGCAAGTTTGCGAAATTGGAATAGAAACTCCGACCCGGCAAGCACGATCACAATTTATTCGAGCCTATGTCAGATTCGACGATTCTTCGTTTCAGAAGTGTATTACTGTGCGGAATCGCTGTTTCGCGCCCTAGATCAGTGCATTTGCATGCTAGTATGAGAAATGGGAATAGAAACTCCGACCCGCCAAGTACGATCACAATTTATTCGAGCCTATGTCAGTTTCGACGATTCTTCGTTTGTGAAGTGTATTTCTGTGCGGAATCGCTGTTTCGCGTGCTATATCAGTGCATTTGCATGCAAGTATGCGAAATTGGCACGGAAACTCCGATTCGGCAAGCACGACCACGATTTATTCGAGCTTATGTCAGATTCGACGATTCTTCGTTTCAGAAGTGTATTTCTGTGCGGAATCGCTGTTTCGCGTGCTATATCAGTGCATTTGCATGCAAGTATGCGAAATTGGAATAGAAACTCCGACCCGGCAAGTACGATCACAATTTATTCGAGCCTATGTCAGTTTCGACGATTCTTCGTTTGAGAAGTGTATTACTGTGCGGAATCGCTGTTTCGCGCGCTAGATCAGTGCATTTGCATGCAAGTATGAGAAATTGGCACGGAAACTCCGATTCGGCAAGCACGACCACGATTTATTCGAGCTTATGTCAGATTCGACGATTCTTCGTTTGAGAAGTGTATTTCTGTGCGGAATCGCTGTTTCGCGTGCTATATCAGTGCATTTGCATGCAAGTATGCGAAATTGGCACGGAAACTCCGATTCGGCAAGCACGACCACGATTTATTCGAGCTTATGTCAGATTCGACGATTCTTCGTTTCAGAAGTGTATTTCAGTGCGGAATCGCTGTTTCGCGTGCTATATCAGTGCATTTGCATGCTAGTATGAGAAATGGGAATAGAAACTCCGACCCGCCAAGTACGATCACAATTTATTCGAGCCTATGTCAGTTTCGACGATTCTTCGTTTGTGAAGTGTATTTCTGTGCGGAATCGCTGTTTCGCGTGCTATATCAGTGCATTTGCATGCAAGTATGCGAAATTGGCACGGAAACTCCGATTCGGCAAGCACGACCACGATTTATTCGAGCTTATGTCAGATTCGACGATTCTTCGTTTCAGAAGGGTATTTCTGTGCGGAATCGCTGTTTCGCGTGCTATATCAGTGCATTTGCATGCATGCGAAATTGGAATTGAAACTCCGACCCGGCAAGCACGATCACAATTTATTCGAGCCTATGTCAGATTCGACGATTATTCGTTTCACAAATGAATTTCTGTACGGAATCGCTGTTTCGCGTGCTATATCAGTGCATTTGCATTCAAGTATGCGAAATTGGCACGGAAACTCCGATTCGGCAAGCACGACCACGATTCATTCGAGCTTATGTCAGATTCGACGATTCTTCGTTTCAGAAGTGTATTTCTGTGCGGAATCGCTATTTCGCGTGCTATATCAGTGCATTTGCATGCAAGTTTGCGAAATTGGAATAGAAACTCCGACCCGGCAAGCACGATCACAATTTATTCGAGCCTATGTCAGATTCGACGATTCTTCGTTTCAGAAGTGTATTACTGTGCGGAATCGCTGTTTCGCGCCCTAGATCAGTGCATTTGCATGCTAGTATGAGAAATGGGAATAGAAACTCCGACCCGCCAAGTACGATCACAATTTATTCGAGCCTATGTCAGTTTCGACGATTCTTCGTTTGTGAAGTGTATTTCTGTGCGGAATCGCTGTTTCGCGTGCTATATCAGTGCATTTGCATGCAAGTATGCGAAATTGGCACGGAAACTCCGATTCGGCAAGCACGACCACGATTTATTCGAGCTTATGTCAGATTCGACGATTCTTCGTTTCAGAAGTGTATTTCTGTGCGGAATCGCTGTTTCGCGTGCTATATCAGTGCATTTGCATGCAAGTATGCGAAATTGGAATAGAAACTCCGACCCGGCAAGTACGATCACAATTTATTCGAGCCTATGTCAGTTTCGACGATTCTTCGTTTGAGAAGTGTATTACTGTGCGGAATCGCTGTTTCGCGCGCTAGATCAGTGCATTTGCATGCAAGTATGAGAAATTGGCACGGAAACTCCGATTCGGCAAGCACGACCACGATTTATTCGAGCTTATGTCAGATTCGACGATTCTTCGTTTCAGAAGTGTATTACTGTGCGGAATCGCTGTTTCGCGCCCTAGATCAGTGCATTTGCATGCTAGTATGAGAAATGGGAATAGAAACTCCGACCCGCCAAGTACGATCACAATTTATTCGAGCCTATGTCAGTTTCGACGATTCTTCGTTTGTGAAGTGTATTTCTGTGCGGAATCGCTGTTTCGCGTGCTATATCAGTGCATTTGCATGCAAGTATGCGAAATTGGCACGGAAACTCCGATTCGGCAAGCACGACCACGATTTATTCGAGCTTATGTCAGATTCGACGATTCTTCGTTTCAGAAGTGTATTTCTGTGCGGAATCGCTGTTTCGCGTGCTATATCAGTGCATTTGCATGCAAGTATGCGAAATTGGAATAGAAACTCCGACCCGGCAAGTACGATCACAATTTATTCGAGCCTATGTCAGTTTCGACGATTCTTCGTTTGAGAAGTGTATTACTGTGCGGAATCGCTGTTTCGCGCGCTAGATCAGTGCATTTGCATGCAAGTATGAGAAATTGGCACGGAAACTCCGATTCGGCAAGCACGACCACGATTTATTCGAGCTTATGTCAGATTCGACGATTCTTCGTTTGAGAAGTGTATTTCTGTGCGGAATCGCTGTTTCGCGTGCTATATCAGTGCATTTGCATGCAAGTATGCGAAATTGGCACGGAAACTCCGATTCGGCAAGCACGACCACGATTTATTCGAGCTTATGTCAGATTCGACGATTCTTCGTTTCAGAAGTGTATTTCAGTGCGGAATCGCTGTTTCGCGTGCTATATCAGTGCATTTGCATGCTAGTATGAGAAATGGGAATAGAAACTCCGACCCGCCAAGTACGATCACAATTTATTCGAGCCTATGTCAGTTTCGACGATTCTTCGTTTGTGAAGTGTATTTCTGTGCGGAATCGCTGTTTCGCGTGCTATATCAGTGCATTTGCATGCAAGTATGCGAAATTGGCACGGAAACTCCGATTCGGCAAGCACGACCACGATTTATTCGAGCTTATGTCAGATTCGACGATTCTTCGTTTCAGAAGGGTATTTCTGTGCGGAATCGCTGTTTCGCGTGCTATATCAGTGCATTTGCATGCATGCGAAATTGGAATTGAAACTCCGACCCGGCAAGCACGATCACAATTTATTCGAGCCTATGTCAGATTCGACGATTATTCGTTTCACAAATGAATTTCTGTACGGAATCGCTGTTTCGCGTGCTATATCAGTGCATTTGCATTCAAGTATGCGAAATTGGCACGGAAACTCCGATTCGGCAAGCACGACCACGATTCATTCGAGCTTATGTCAGATTCGACGATTCTTCGTTTCAGAAGTGTATTTCTGTGCGGAATCGCTATTTCGCGTGCTATATCAGTGCATTTGCATGCAAGTTTGCGAAATTGGAATAGAAACTCCGACCCGGCAAGCACGATCACAATTTATTCGAGCCTATGTCAGATTCGACGATTCTTCGTTTCAGAAGTGTATTACTGTGCGGAATCGCTGTTTCGCGCCCTAGATCAGTGCATTTGCATGCTAGTATGAGAAATGGGAATAGAAACTCCGACCCGCCAAGTACGATCACAATTTATTCGAGCCTATGTCAGTTTCGACGATTCTTCGTTTGTGAAGTGTATTTCTGTGCGGAATCGCTGTTTCGCGTGCTATATCAGTGCATTTGCATGCAAGTATGCGAAATTGGCACGGAAACTCCGATTCGGCAAGCACGACCACGATTTATTCGAGCTTATGTCAGATTCGACGATTCTTCGTTTCAGAAGTGTATTTCTGTGCGGAATCGCTGTTTCGCGTGCTATATCAGTGCATTTGCATGCAAGTATGCGAAATTGGCACGGAAACTCCGATTCGGCAAGCACGACCACGATTCATTCGAGCTTATGTCAGATTCGACGATTCTTCGTTTCAGAAGTGTATTTCTGTGCGGAATCGCTGTTTCGCGTGCTATATCAGTGCATTTGCATGCAAGTATGCGAAATTGGAATAGAAACTCCGACCCGGCAAGTACGATCACAATTTATTCGAACCTATGTCAGTTTCGACGATTCTTCGTTTGAGAAGTGTATTTCTGTGCGGAATCGCTGTTTCGCGTGCTATATCAGTGCATTTGCATGCAAGTTTGCGAAATTGGAATAGAAACTCCGACCCGGCAAGCACGATCACAATTTATTCGAGCCTATGTCAGATTCGACGATTCTTCGTTTCAGAAGTGTATTTCTGTGCGGAATCGCTGTTTTGCGTGCTAGATCAGAGCATTTGTATGCAGATATGCGAAATTGGCACGGAAACTCCGATTCGGCAAGCACGATCACGATTTATTCGAGCTTATGTCAGATTCGACGATTCTTCGTTTCAGAAGTGTATTTCTGTGCGGAATCGCTGTTTCGCGTGCTATATCAGTGCATTTGCATGCAAGTATGCGAAATTGGAATAGAAACTCCGACCCGGCAAGTACGATCACAATTTATTCGAACCTATGTCAGTTTCGACGATTCTTCGTTTGAGAAGTGTATTTCTGTGCGGAATCGCTGTTTCGCGTGCTATATCAGTGCATTTGCATTCAAGTATGCGAAATTGGAATAGAAACTCCGACCCGCCAAGTACGATCACAATTTATTCGAGCCTATGTCAGTTTCGACGATTCTTCGTTTGTGAAGTGTATTTCTGTGCGGAATCGCTGTTTCGCGTGCTATATCAGTGCATTTGCATGCAAGTATGCGAAATTGGCACGGAAACTCCGATTCGGCAAGCACGACCACGATTTATTCGAGCTTATGTCAGATTCGACGATTCTTCGTTTCAGAAGTGTATTTCTGTGCGGAATCGCTGTTTCGCGTGCTATATCAGTGCATTTGCATGCAAGTATGCGAAATTGGAATAGAAACTCCGACCCGGCAAGTACGATCACAATTTATTCGAGCCTATGTCAGTTTCGACGATTCTTCGTTTGAGAAGTGTATTACTGTGCGGAATCGCTGTTTCGCGCGCTAGATCAGTGCATTTGCATGCAAGTATGAGAAATTGGCACGGAAACTCCGATTCGGCAAGCACGACCACGATTTATTCGAGCTTATGTCAGATTCGACGATTCTTCGTTTGAGAAGTGTATTTCTGTGCGGAATCGCTGTTTCGCGTGCTATATCAGTGCATTTGCATGCAAGTATGCGAAATTGGCACGGAAACTCCGATTCGGCAAGCACGACCACGATTTATTCGAGCTTATGTCAGATTCGACGATTCTTCGTTTCAGAAGTGTATTTCTGTGCGGAATCGCTGTTTCGCGTGCTATATCAGTGCATTTGCATGCAAGTATGCGAAATTGGAATAGAAACTCCGACCCGGCAAGTACGATCACAATTTATTCGAGCCTATGTCAGTTTCGACGATTCTTCGTTTGAGAAGTGTATTACTGTGCGGAATCGCTGTTTCGCGCGCTAGATCAGTGCATTTGCATGCAAGTATGAGAAATTGGCACGGAAACTCCGATTCGGCAAGCACGACCACGATTTATTCGAGCTTATGTCAGATTCGACGATTCTTCGTTTGAGAAGTGTATTTCTGTGCGGAATCGCTGTTTCGCGTGCTATATCAGTGCATTTGCATGCAAGTATGCGAAATTGGCACGGAAACTCCGATTCGGCAAGCACGACCACGATTTATTCGAGCTTATGTCAGATTCGACGATTCTTCGTTTCAGAAGTGTATTTCAGTGCGGAATCGCTGTTTCGCGTGCTATATCAGTGCATTTGCATGCTAGTATGAGAAATGGGAATAGAAACTCCGACCCGCCAAGTACGATCACAATTTATTCGAGCCTATGTCAGTTTCGACGATTCTTCGTTTGTGAAGTGTATTTCTGTGCGGAATCGCTGTTTCGCGTGCTATATCAGTGCATTTGCATGCAAGTATGCGAAATTGGCACGGAAACTCCGATTCGGCAAGCACGACCACGATTTATTCGAGCTTATGTCAGATTCGACGATTCTTCGTTTCAGAAGGGTATTTCTGTGCGGAATCGCTGTTTCGCGTGCTATATCAGTGCATTTGCATGCATGCGAAATTGGAATTGAAACTCCGACCCGGCAAGCACGATCACAATTTATTCGAGCCTATGTCAGATTCGACGATTATTCGTTTCACAAATGAATTTCTGTACGGAATCGCTGTTTCGCGTGCTATATCAGTGCATTTGCATTCAAGTATGCGAAATTGGCACGGAAACTCCGATTCGGCAAGCACGACCACGATTCATTCGAGCTTATGTCAGATTCGACGATTCTTCGTTTCAGAAGTGTATTTCTGTGCGGAATCGCTATTTCGCGTGCTATATCAGTGCATTTGCATGCAAGTTTGCGAAATTGGAATAGAAACTCCGACCCGGCAAGCACGATCACAATTTATTCGAGCCTATGTCAGATTCGACGATTCTTCGTTTCAGAAGTGTATTACTGTGCGGAATCGCTGTTTCGCGCCCTAGATCAGTGCATTTGCATGCTAGTATGAGAAATGGGAATAGAAACTCCGACCCGCCAAGTACGATCACAATTTATTCGAGCCTATGTCAGTTTCGACGATTCTTCGTTTGTGAAGTGTATTTCTGTGCGGAATCGCTGTTTCGCGTGCTATATCAGTGCATTTGCATGCAAGTATGCGAAATTGGCACGGAAACTCCGATTCGGCAAGCACGACCACGATTTATTCGAGCTTATGTCAGATTCGACGATTCTTCGTTTGAGAAGTGTATTTCTGTGCGGAATCGCTGTTTCGCGTGCTATATCAGTGCATTTGCATGCAAGTATGCGAAATTGGAATAGAAACTCCGACCCGGCAAGTACGATCACAATTTATTCGAGCCTATGTCAGTTTCGACGATTCTTCGTTTGAGAAGTGTATTACTGTGCGGAATCGCTGTTTCGCGCGCTAGATCAGTGCATTTGCATGCAAGTATGAGAAATTGGCACGGAAACTCCGATTCGGCAAGCACGACCACGATTTATTCGAGCTTATGTCAGATTCGACGATTCTTCGTTTCAGAAGTGTATTACTGTGCGGAATCGCTGTTTCGCGCCCTAGATCAGTGCATTTGCATGCTAGTATGAGAAATGGGAATAGAAACTCCGACCCGCCAAGTACGATCACAATTTATTCGAGCCTATGTCAGTTTCGACGATTCTTCGTTTGTGAAGTGTATTTCTGTGCGGAATCGCTGTTTCGCGTGCTATATCAGTGCATTTGCATGCAAGTATGCGAAATTGGCACGGAAACTCCGATTCGGCAAGCACGACCACGATTTATTCGAGCTTATGTCAGATTCGACGATTCTTCGTTTCAGAAGTGTATTTCTGTGCGGAATCGCTGTTTCGCGTGCTATATCAGTGCATTTGCATGCAAGTATGCGAAATTGGAATAGAAACTCCGACCCGGCAAGTACGATCACAATTTATTCGAGCCTATGTCAGTTTCGACGATTCTTCGTTTGAGAAGTGTATTACTGTGCGGAATCGCTGTTTCGCGCGCTAGATCAGTGCATTTGCATGCAAGTATGAGAAATTGGCACGGAAACTCCGATTCGGCAAGCACGACCACGATTTATTCGAGCTTATGTCAGATTCGACGATTCTTCGTTTGAGAAGTGTATTTCTGTGCGGAATCGCTGTTTCGCGTGCTATATCAGTGCATTTGCATGCAAGTATGCGAAATTGGCACGGAAACTCCGATTCGGCAAGCACGACCACGATTTATTCGAGCTTATGTCAGATTCGACGATTCTTCGTTTCAGAAGTGTATTTCAGTGCGGAATCGCTGTTTCGCGTGCTATATCAGTGCATTTGCATGCTAGTATGAGAAATGGGAATAGAAACTCCGACCCGCCAAGTACGATCACAATTTATTCGAGCCTATGTCAGTTTCGACGATTCTTCGTTTGTGAAGTGTATTTCTGTGCGGAATCGCTGTTTCGCGTGCTATATCAGTGCATTTGCATGCAAGTATGCGAAATTGGCACGGAAACTCCGATTCGGCAAGCACGACCACGATTTATTCGAGCTTATGTCAGATTCGACGATTCTTCGTTTCAGAAGGGTATTTCTGTGCGGAATCGCTGTTTCGCGTGCTATATCAGTGCATTTGCATGCATGCGAAATTGGAATTGAAACTCCGACCCGGCAAGCACGATCACAATTTATTCGAGCCTATGTCAGATTCGACGATTATTCGTTTCACAAATGAATTTCTGTACGGAATCGCTGTTTCGCGTGCTATATCAGTGCATTTGCATTCAAGTATGCGAAATTGGCACGGAAACTCCGATTCGGCAAGCACGACCACGATTCATTCGAGCTTATGTCAGATTCGACGATTCTTCGTTTCAGAAGTGTATTTCTGTGCGGAATCGCTATTTCGCGTGCTATATCAGTGCATTTGCATGCAAGTTTGCGAAATTGGAATAGAAACTCCGACCCGGCAAGCACGATCACAATTTATTCGAGCCTATGTCAGATTCGACGATTCTTCGTTTCAGAAGTGTATTACTGTGCGGAATCGCTGTTTCGCGCCCTAGATCAGTGCATTTGCATGCTAGTATGAGAAATGGGAATAGAAACTCCGACCCGCCAAGTACGATCACAATTTATTCGAGCCTATGTCAGTTTCGACGATTCTTCGTTTGTGAAGTGTATTTCTGTGCGGAATCGCTGTTTCGCGTGCTATATCAGTGCATTTGCATGCAAGTATGCGAAATTGGCACGGAAACTCCGATTCGGCAAGCACGACCACGATTTATTCGAGCCTATGTCAGATTCGACGATTCTTCGTTTCAGAAGTGTATTACTGTGCGGAATCGCTGTTTCGCGCCCTAGATCAGTGCATTTGCATGCAAGTATGCGAAATTGGAATAGAAACTCCGACCCGGCAAGTACGATCACAATTTATTCGAGCCTATGTCAGTTTCGACGATTCTTCGTTTGAGAAGTGTATTACTGTGCGGAATCGCTGTTTCGCGCGCTAGATCAGTGCATTTGCATGCAAGTATGAGAAATTGGCACGGAAACTCCGATTCGGCAAGCACGACCACGATTTATTCGAGCTTATGTCAGATTCGACGATTCTTCGTTTGAGAAGTGTATTTCTGTGCGGAATCGCTGTTTCGCGTGCTATATCAGTGCATTTGCATGCAAGTATGCGAAATTGGCACGGAAACTCCGATTCGGCAAGCACGACCACGATTTATTCGAGCTTATGTCAGATTCGACGATTCTTCGTTTCAGAAGTGTATTTCTGTGCGGAATCGCTGTTTCGCGTGCTATATCAGTGCATTTGCATGCAAGTATGCGAAATTGGAATAGAAACTCCGACCCGGCAAGTACGATCACAATTTATTCGAGCCTATGTCAGTTTCGACGATTCTTCGTTTGAGAAGTGTATTACTGTGCGGAACCGCTGTTTCGCGCTCTAGATCAGTGCATTTGCATGCAAGTATGAGAAATTGGAATAGAAACTCCGACCCGGCAATCACGATCACGATTTATTCGAGCTTATGTCAGATTCGACGATTCTTCGTTTCAGAAGTGAATTTCTGTGCGGAATCGCTGTTTCGCGTGCTATATCAGTGCATTTGCATGCATGCGAAATTGGAATTGAAACTCCGACCCGGCAAGCACGATCACAATTTATTCGAGCCTATGTCAGATTCGACGATTATTCGTTTCACAAATGAATTTCTGTACGGAATCGCTGTTACGCGTGCTAGATCAGTGCATTTGTATGCAAATATGCGAAATTGGCACGGAAACTCCGATTCGGCAAGCACGACCACGATTTATTCGAGCTTATGTCAGATTCGACGATTCTTCGTTTCAGAAGTGTATTTCTGTGCGGAATCGCTATTTCGCGCGCTAGATCAGTGCATTTGCATGCAAGTATGAGAAATTGGAATAGAAACTCCGACCCGGCAATCACGATCACGATTTATTCGAGTTTATGTCAGATTCGACGATTCTTCGTTTCAGAAGTGTACTTCTGTGCGGAATCGCTATTACGCGTCCTATATCAGTGCATTTGCATGCATGCGAAATTGGAATTGAAACTCCGACCCGGCAAGCACGATCACAATTTATTCGAGCCTATGTCAGATTCGACGATTATTCGTTTCACAAATGAATTTCTGTACGGAATCGCTGTTTAGCGTGCTAGATCAGTGCATTTGTATGCAAATATGCGAAATTGGCACGGAAACTCCGATTCGGCAAGCACGATCACGATTTATTCGAGCTTATGTCAGATTCGACGATTCTTCGTTTCACAAATGAATTTCTGTACGGAATCGCTGTTTAGCGTGCTAGATCAGTGCATTTGTATGCAAATATGCGAAATTGGTACGGAAACTCCGATTCGGCAAGCACGACCACGATTTATTTGTCCTTATGTCAGATTCGACGATTCTTCGTTTGAGAAGTGAATTTCTGTGCCGAATCGCTGTTTCGCGCGCTAGATCAGTGCATTTGCATGCAAGTATGAGAAATTGGAATAGAAACTCCGACCCGGCAATCACGACCACGATTTATTCGTCCTTATTGTCAGATTCGACGATTCTTCGTTTGAGAAGTGTATTTCTGTGCGGAATCGCTGTTTCGCGCGCTAGATCAGTGCATTTGCATGCAAGTATGAGAAATTGGAATAGAAACTCCGACCCGGCAATCACTATTACGATTTATTCGAGCTTATGTCAGATTCGACGATTCTTCGTTTCAGAAGTGTATTTCAGTGCGGAATCGCTGTTTCGCGTGCTATATCAGTGCATTTGCATGCATGCGAAATTGGAATTGAAACTCCGACCCGGCAAGCACGATCACAATTTATTCGAGCCTATGTCAGATTCGACGATTATTCGTTTCACAAATGAATTTCTGTACGGAATCGCTGTTACGCGTGCTAGATCAGTGCATTTGTATGCAAATATGCGAAATTGGCACGGAAACTCCGATTCGGCAAGCACGACCACGATTTATTCGAGCTTATGTCAGATTCGACGATTCTTCGTTTCAGAAGTGTATTTCTGTGCGGAATCGCTGTTTCGCGTGCTATATCAGTGCATTTGCATGCAAGTATGCGAAATTGGAATAGAAACTCCGACCCGGCAAGCACGATCACAATTTATTCGAGCCTATGTCAGTTTCGACGATTCTTCGTTTCAGAAGTGTATTTCTGTGCGGAATCGCTGTTTTGCGTGCTAGATCAGTGCATTTGCATACAAGTGTGCCAAATTGGAATAGAAACTCCGACCCGGCAAGCACGATCACGATTTATTCGAGCTTATGTCAGATTCGACGATTCTTCGTTTCAGAAGTGTATTTCTGTGCGGAATCGCTGTTTCGCGTGCTATATCAGTGCATTTGCATTCAAGTATGCGAAATTGGCACGGAAACTCCGATTCGGCAAGCACGACCACGATTCATTCGAGCTTATGTCAGATTCGACGATTCTTCGTTTCAGAAGTGTATTTCTGTGCGGAATCGCTGTTTCGCGTGCTATATCAGTGCATTTGCATGCAAGTTTGCGAAATTGGAATAGAAACTCCGACCCGGCAAGCACGATCACAATTTATTCGAGCCTATGTCAGTTTCGACGATTCTTCGTTTGAGAAGTGTATTACTGTGCGGAACCGCTGTTTCGCGCGCTAGATCAGTGCATTTGCATGCAAGTATGAGAAACTGGAATAGAAACTCCGACCCGGCAATCACGATCACGATTTATTCGAGTTTATGTCAGATTCGACGATTCTTCGTTTCAGAAGTGTATTTCTGTGCGGAATCGCTGTTACGCGTCCTATATCAGTGCATTTGCATGCATGCGAAATTGGAATTGAAACTCCGACCCGGCAAGCACGATCACAATTTATTCGAGCCTATGTCAGATTCGACGATTATTCGTTTCACAAATGAATTTCTGTACGGAATCGCTGTTACGCGTGCTAGATCAGTGCATTTGTATGCAAATATGCGAAATTGGCACGGAAACTCCGATTCGGCAAGCACGATCACGATTTATTCGAGCTTATGTCAGATTCGACGATTCTTCGTTTCAGAAGTGTATTTCTGTGCAGAATCGCTGTTTCGCGCGCTAGTTCAGTGCATTTGCATGCAAATATGCGAAATTGGCACGAAAACTCCGATTTGGCAAGCACGATCATGATTTATTCGAGCTTATGTCAGATTCGACGATTATTCGTTTCACAAATGAATTTCTGTGCGGAATCGCTGTTTTGCGTGCTAGATCAGTGCATTTGCATACAAGTGTGCCAAATTGGAATAGAAACTCCGACCCGGCAAGCACGATCACGATTTATTCGAGCTTATGTCAGATTTGACGATTCTTCGTTTCAGAAGTGTATTTCTGTGCGGAATCGCTGTTTCGCGAGCTAGATCAGTGCATTTGTATGCAAATATGCGAAATTGGTACGGAAACTCCGATTCGGCAAGCACGACCACGATTTATTCGTCCTTATGTCAGATTCGACGATTCTTCGTTTGAGAAGTGTATTTCTGTGCGGAATCGCTGTTTCGCGCGCTAGATCAGTGCATTTGCATGCAAGTATGAGAAATTGGAATAGAAACTCCGACCCGGCAATCACGATCACGATTTATTCGAGTTTATGTCAGATTCGACGATTCTTCGTTTCAGAAGTGTATTTCTGTGCGGAATCGCTGTTACGCGTCCTATATCAGTGCATTTGCATGCATGCGAAATTGGAATTGAAACTCCGACCCGGCAAGCACGATCACAATTTATTCGAGCCTATGTCAGATTCGACGATTATTCGTTTCACAAATGAATTTCTGTACGGAATCTCTGTTTAGCGTGCTCGATCAGTGCATTTGTATGCAAATATGCGAAATTGGCACGGAATCTCCGATTCGGCAAGCACGATCACGATTTATTCGAGCTTATGTCAGATTCGACGATTCTTCGTTTGAGAAGTGTATTTCTGTGCGGAATCGCTGTTTCGCGCGCTAGATCAGTGCATTTGCATGCAAGTATGAGAAATTGGAATCGAAACTCCGACCCGGCAATCACGATCACGATTTATTCGAGCTTATGTCAGATTCGACGATTCTTCGTTTCACAAATGAATTTCTGTACGGAATCGCTGTTTAGCGTGCTAGATCAGTGCATTTGTATGCAAATATGCGAAATTGGTACGGAAACTCCGATTCGGCAAGCACGACCACGATTTATTTGTCCTTATGTCAGATTCGACGATTCTTCGTTTCAGAAGTGTATTTCTGTGCGGAATCGCTGTTTCGCGTGCTATATCAGTGCATTTGCATGCATGCGAAATTGGAATTGAAACTCCGACCCGGCAAGCATGATCACAATTTATTCGAGCCTATGTCAGATTCGACGATTATTCGTTTCACAAATGAATTTCTGTACGGAATCGCTGTTACGCGTGCTAGATCAGTGCATTTGTATGCAAATATGCGAAATTGGCACGGAAACTCCGATTTGGCAAGCACGACCACGATTTATTCGAGCTTATGTCAGATTCGACGATTCTTCGTTTCAGAAGTGTATTTCTGTGCGGAATCGCTATTTCGCGCGCTAGATCAGTGCATTTGCATGCAAGTATGAGAAATTGGAATAGAAACTCCGACCCGGCAATCACGATCACGATTTATTCGAGTTTATGTCAGATTCGACGATTCTTCGTTTCAGAAGTGTATTTCTGTGCGGAATCGCTGTTACGCGTCCTATATCAGTGCATTTGCATGCATGCGAAATTGGAATTGAAACTCCGACCCGGCAAGCACGATCACAATTTATTCGAGCCTATGTCAGATTCGACGATTATTCGTTTCACAAATGAATTTCTGTACGGAATCGCTGTTTAGCGTGCTAGATCAGTGCATTTGTATGCAAATATGCGAAATTGGCACGGAAACTCCGATTCGGCAAGCACGATCACGATTTATTCGAGCTTATGTCAGATTCGACGATTCTTCGTTTCAGAAGTGTATTTCTGTGCGGAATCGCTGTTTCGCGTGCTATATCAGTGCATTTGCATGCAAGTATGCGAAATTGGAATAGAAACTCCGACCCGGCAAGCACGATCACAATTTATTCGAGCCTATGTCAGTTTCGACGATTCTTCGTTTCAGAAGTGTATTTCTGTGCAGAATCGCTGTTTCGCGCGCTAGTTCAGTGCATTTGCATGCAAATATGCGAAATTGGCACGAAAACTCCGATTTGGCAAGCACGATCATGATTTATTCGAGCTTATGTCAGATTCGACGATTATTCGTTTCACAAATGAATTTCTGTGCGGAATCGCTGTTTTGCGTGCTAGATCAGTGCATTTGCATACAAGTGTGCCAAATTGGAATAGAAACTCCGACCCGGCAAGCACGATCACGATTTATTCGAGCTTATGTCAGATTTGACGATTCTTCGTTTCAGAAGTGTATTTCTGTGCGGAATCGCTGTTTCGAGAGCTAGATCAGTGCATTTGTATGCAAATATGCGAAATTGGTACGGAAACTCCGATTCGGCAAGCACGACCACGATTTATTCGTCCTTATGTCAGATTCGACGATTCTTCGTTTGAGAAGTGTATTTCTGTGCGGAATCGCTGTTTCGCGCGCTAGATCAGTGCATTTGCATGCAAGTATGAGAAATTGGAATAGAAACTCCGACCCGGCAATCACGATCACGATTTATTCGAGTTTATGTCAGATTCGACGATTCTTCGTTTCAGAAGTGTATTTCTGTGCGGAATCGCTGTTACGCGTCCTATATCAGTGCATTTGCATGCATGCGAAATTGGAATTGAAACTCCGACCCGGCAAGCACGATCACAATTTATTCGAGCCTATGTCAGATTCGACGATTATTCGTTTCACAAATGAATTTCTGTACGGAATCTCTGTTTAGCGTGCTAGATCAGTGCATTTGTATGCAAATATGCGAAATTGGCACGGAATCTCCGATTCGGCAAGCACGATCACGATTTATTCGAGCTTATGTCAGATTCGACGATTCTTCGTTTGAGAAGTGTATTTCTGTGCGGAATCGCTGTTTCGCGCGCTAGATCAGTGCATTTGCATGCAAGTATGAGAAATTGGAATCGAAACTCCGACCCGGCAATCACGATCACGATTTATTCGAGCTTATGTCAGATTCGACGATTCTTCGTTTCACAAATGAATTTCTGTACGGAATCGCTGTTTAGCGTGCTAGATCAGTGCATTTGTATGCAAATATGCGAAATTGGTACGGAAACTCCGATTCGGCAAGCACGACCACGATTTATTTGTCCTTATGTCAGATTCGACGATTCTTCGTTTGAGAAGTGAATTTCTGTGCCGAATCGCTGTTTCACGCGCTAGATCAGTGCATTTGCATGCAAGTATGAGAAATTGGAATAGAAACTCCGACCCGGCAATCACGACCACGATTTATTCGTCCTTATTGTCAGATTCGACGATTCTTCGTTTGAGAAGTGTATTTCTGTGCGGAATCGCTGTTTCGCGCGCTAGATCAGTGCATTTGCATGCAAGTATGAGAAATTGGAATAGAAACTCCGAACCGGCAATCACGATCACGATTTATTCGAGCTTATGTCAGATTCGACGATTCTTCGTTTCAGAAGTGTATTTCAGTGCGGAATCGCTGTTTCGCGTGCTATATCAGTGCATTTGCATGCATGCGAAATTGGAATTGAAACTCCGACCCGGCAAGCACGATCACAATTTATTCGAGCCTATGTCTGATTCGACGATTATTCGTTTCACAAATGAATTTCTGTACGGAATCGCTGTTACGCGTGCTAGATCAGTGCATTTGTATGCAAATATGCGAAATTGGCACGGAAACTCCGATTCGGCAAGCACGACCACGATTTATTCGAGCTTATGTCAGATTCGACGATTCTTCGTTTCAGAAGTGTATTTCTGTGCGGAATCGCTGTTTCGCGTGCTATATCAGTGCATTTGCATGCAAGTATGCGAAATTGGAATAGAAACTCCGACCCGGCAAGCACGATCACAATTTATTCGAGCCTATGTCAGTTTCGACGATTCTTCGTTTCAGAAGTGTATTTCTGTGCGGAATCGCTGTTTCGCGAGCTAGATCAGTGCATTTGTATGCAAATATGCGAAATTGGTACGGAAACTCCGATTCGGCAAGCACGACCACGATTTATTCGTCCTTATGTCAGATTCGACGATTCTTCGTTTGAGAAGTGTATTTCTGTGCGGAATCGCTGTTTCGCGCGCTAGATCAGTGCATTTGCATGCAAGTATGAGAAATTGGAATAGAAACTCCGACCCGGCAATCACGATCACGATTTATTCGAGTTTATGTCAGATTCGACGATTCTTCGTTTCAGAAGTGTATTTCTGTGCGGAATCGCTGTTACGCGTCCTATATCAGTGCATTTGCATGCATGCGAAATTGGAATTGAAACTCCGACCCGGCAAGCACGATCACAATTTATTCGAGCCTATGTCAGATTCGACGATTATTCGTTTCACAAATGAATTTCTGTACGGAATCGCTGTTACGCGTGCTAGATCAGTGCATTTGTATGCAAATATGCGAAATTGGCACGGAAACTCCGATTCGGCAAGCACGACCACGATTTATTCGAGCTTATGTCAGATTCGACGATTCTTCGTTTCAGAAGTGTATTTCTGTGCGGAATCGCTATTTCGCGCGCTAGATCAGTGCATTTGCATGCAAGTATGAGAAATTGGAATAGAAACTCCGACCCGCCAAGTACGATCACAATTTATTCGAGCCTACGTCAGATTCGACGATTCTTCGTTTCAGAAGTGTATTACTGTGCGGAATCGCTGTTTCGCGCCCTAGATCAGTGCATTTGCATGCTAGTATGAGAAATGGGAATAGAAACTCCGACCCGCCAAGTACGATCACAATTTATTCGAGCCTATGTCAGTTTCGACGATTCTTCGTTTGTGAAGTGTATTTCTGTGCGGAATCGCTGTTTCGCGTGCTATATCAGTGCATTTGCATGCAAGTATGCGAAATTGGCACGGAAACTCCGATTCGGCAAGCACGACCACGATTTATTCGAGCTTATGTCAGATTCGACGATTCTTCGTTTCAGAAGTGTATTTCTGTGCGGAATCGCTGTTTCGCGTGCTATATCAGTGCATTTGCATGCAAGTATGCGAAATTGGAATAGAAACTCCGACCCGGCAAGTACGAT
>NW_027471586.1:0-23290 GCF_051020765.1 Lasioglossum baleicum
TTACCTATTGCTATATAGCCAAAATGTTACCGAAAGCCATACCTTCTGAGAAGCTAACCCGCTGTATTAAAAGCATAAGTTTGCGATCAGAGAGGAAAATCAGTATACAATCTAGTGACTATCACATTAAATGTATGTATGAATTGCAAGGTCATGGGTCAAATCGTGCCGGAACGATACCGAATTCTATGAGAGTCGAACGGCCGAGTCAATAGTTTCACCTATCCTGTGATTCGGAGAGTCAAACCAGGTATTCCGGGAGTGAATCCACTGAAGAGTACTGGCATTAGACACCTTAATTCACGATTCGAATACTAAACTAGTACGTCAGTCCGTTTGAGAACGTTACCAATTCGTTGCAGTGAAACGTTTCACCGAAGACCTTACATTCTGAGATCAAAACCCGCAGTACCGAGACTATAGCTTCCTGTTAAGAGATACAAATTAGTAGACATTTTAGCAGACGAACTACTTATTTCCATGTATCAATAGAAAAATCGACAGTCACACATTTCTAAAACGATCCCACTTTCTTTGAGAGACGAACGTATTATCAGTAGCTTCACCTCTCCTGCTTCTCCGATAGTCAAACCAGATATTCCGTGAGTCAATCCGCTGTACACTATACACAACGGATACCTTAAATCACGATTTGAGTATGAAAGTAGATCGGGAAATCGCTTGGGACCGTGATCTATTGGTATAAAGTCAACCCCTTTACCGAAGACCTTAACGCCCGAGATGCTAAATCGCTGTTTCGAGATAATAACTTCGTGTTTAGGGAAACACATTTCTATTCTTTTTATTGACGGTTCATTAGATCCATGTATGAATTTGAAGATCGGGGGACAAACCGAGCGAGACCGTTACCATCTTCTTTGAGGTTCAAACGGCTAAGTAAATTACTTCATCTTCCCATTGTTTCCGATAGTCAAGCAAGGTAATCCTTGTCCAAACACGCCGAACAGTATTGGCATTAGACACGCTATTTCGAGGCATAGATATTATAGATCATTGTCAAAACGTTGTTGATCGTTACCTATTGGTATCGAGTCAAAGTTCCTACCGACAGCCTCAAGTTCAGAGATCATAACTCGCTGTATTGAGTGTATAACTATTTGTTCACGGTAACTATTTAGTATACATGTTAGTGACAGACACCTTAATTTAATGTACGATTTTCAAGGTCGAGTGTCAAACCTATCGAGAACCTTACCACATACTTTGAGGATCGAACGGCTTGGAAAACAGTTTCACCCATTCCAAGAAACCAGGACTGAGATGAGGCATTCCGGGGGCAAACCTGCTGAACTGTTTTGCAATAGACAGCGTAATGCACGGTGTGAATATTAAAGTAGAAAGTCGAACAGTCGCAGAACATTATCAATTCGTATTATATCATTCTTCTTAGTGAATACATTGTCGGACGGCAATGTCAATGGCTTGAACTATCCAGTATTTCCGAGAATCAAACCAGGTGCTCCGGAAGTACATACACTGAACACTACTGGCAATAGACATCCTAAATCACACTATATATATTCAAGTAGAGAATACAACCGTAGCAGAACGTTACGTGTTGGTGTGTAGTCAACCTTTCATCCGACACCAAACCTTCCGGGAAACTAACCCGCTGTATCGAGAGTAACATCGTGTTCAGAGGAACAAATTACTATACATTATAGAGAAGGGCAACTTTGTTTCATGTATGAATTAGAAGGTCGAGGGCAGACCGTTTGAAAACGAAACCACCTTCCGTCAGAGGCGAACGGCTGTCAATAGCCTCACCTATCCTGTGATTCCGAGAGTCGAACCAGATTTTCCGGCAGTAAATGCTCTGTACAATATTGGCATTAGATACTTTAATTCACGGGGTGAATATTATGGTTGGGAGGCAAACCGTCGGGGAAAAGTACCAGTTGGTATAAAGTCATTCCATTTAACCTACACCTTACATTACGAGAAGCTAAGCCGTCGTAGCGAATGTCAAGCATAGTGACCACGGAAACAAATTAGGAGATATTATAGCAGAAGCACGCCTTATTTTCGAATGTGAATTAAAAGTCGACTGTCAAACCGTTCGAGAACGTTAGCTATTTCAAGAAGAATCGAACTGCTGTGTCAATAGCTTCACGTATTCTGTGATTCCAAGAGTTAAACCAGGTATTGCAGGAACAAATACGCAGTACACAATTGTGAATAGACCCCTTCATTCACTGCGTAAATAGTAAAGAACAGAGTCAAACCGTTGTAGGATATTACATATTGGTATTGAGTCAAACTTTTTACCTAAGTCCTTAGCTTTCGAGAAGCTAACCCGCTGTATAGAGTGTGTTACTTCGTGTTCAGAGAAGCAAGTTAGTATAAATTTAGAGGCAGACACCATAACTTAGTATAATAGTTAGAACATCGAGTTTCAATCCGTTACAGAGCGATACCACCTTCTTTGTGAGGCGATCGGTTATAGTCAATAACATCACCTATCCTGTGATCTGAAAGTCAAACGAGCTATACCGCGAGTAAATCGCTGAATAATATTGGCAATGAACACCTTAATTCACGGTTTCAATGCTAAAGTAGAGCGTCAAACCGATGTGGAACGATACCTATTCGTGTAGGTTCAACCTTTTCACGGAAGCCCTTACCATCTGCAAACATAACCGGCTGTATCGATAACGTCGTTCTCAGAGAAACAAATTAATAAACATTTCAGTAACGGGCTCGTCAATTTCAACTATGAATTAGAATATTGAGTGACAAACCGTTCGATATTGTTACCACCTTCTTTGTGAGTCGCACAGCTAAGTCAATAGCTTAACCCATCATATGACTCCGACTGTCAAACGAGGTATTCCACGATTAAATCCGCAGAACTGTATTGGCTATGGACACCTTAAATCACGGAGTGAATATTATGGTTGAGAGTCAAATCGTCAAACATGATACAAATTGTTGGGAAGACATTCTTTTTAACCAATACCTTACCTTCCGTGTACCCAACCCGCTTTTGATATTGTCTTGCTTAGTTTTCAAGTGTTAAAACTAGTATACATTCTAATGGCAGGCACCGTAATTTCATTTAAGAATTAGGAGATCGAGAGTCACACAGTTGAGAACGTTATCGCCTTCTTTGAAAGTCGAACGGCTATGTCCGAGAAGCTAAACCGCTGTATCTAGAGCATAACTCCGTGTTCAGAGAAGCATGTGAGTATACATTTTGGTGACGGTCACTATAATTTAATATGTCAATTAGAAGATCGAGGGTCAAACAGTTCGTGAACGCTGCCATCGTCTGTGAGGTATGACCGGCTATGTCATTAGCTTCACCTACCCAGTGACTCTGAGAGCCAAACCAGGTACCGCTGGAGAAAACCCGCTGAACAGTATTGCCAATAGAGACATAGTTCACAGAATAAATAAGGAAAAATGCCGTCAAGCCACTTGAGGGAATTGCAAATTGGCATAAAGTCAAACACTTTACAGATGGCTTTACCATCGTAGAAGCAAATTCGCGGTTTCGAGGGTACAACTTCGTGCTTAGAGAAAGAAGCTAGTCTTCATTTCAGTGACGGGCACCTTAATGTCATGTACAATTAAATGGTCGAGCGTCTAGCAGCTCGAGAACGTTTCCACGTTCTGTGAGCGACGCGCGGCTAAGTAAATATCTTCACATATTCTACGATTGCAAGAGCCAAACCAGGTATTCCGGGAATAAATCAGCTGAAGAGTATTAGCAACAGACACCTTATTTCACGGTTTGAATATTAAAGTCGAGCGTGAACCCGTTTGAGAGCGTTTACAATTGGCACAAAGTCAAACGCTTCTCCGAACACCATACCTTCCGTGATCCTCACCAGCTTCATCGGGAGAATAACATCGTGTTCAGAGGACGAAATTAGTATTCATTTCAGTGACGGCCACCTTAACGTCATGTATGAGTCAGCGGAAGGTGTGTCAATCATTTCGGGAACGTTACCACCTCCGTTGGGATTCAATCGGCAAAGTCAATAGCTTCACCTATACTGCGATTCCGAAAGTCGAACCATGTATTGCAAATGTAAATCCGCTGCATAGTATTGCCAATAGACACCTTAATTCACGGTTTGTATATTAGCGTAAAGCGTCAAACCGATGCAGATGATACCGATTTGTATAGAGTCGAATGTTTTACCGAATTGCTTACCTTCGGAGAACCCATCCCGCTGCATCAAGAGTATAATTTCGCTTACAAAGAAACAAATTATTATACAATTTATCAACGGGCATCTTCGTTTCACGTATTGAATAGAAGATCGAGGATCGAACCGTTCTAGAACGTTTCCACCATTTTCGTGGGGCGAACGGCTTTGTCAATAGCTTCACCTATCTTGTGATTCCGTGGGCCGAACCAGGAGTTCTGGGGGTTAGCGCGCTGCATAGCATTGGCAGAGGACACCTTACATCGCGGAATAAGACAGTAGGGAGTCTAACCGTGGAAGAACAATAAAAATTCAAATAAAGTCATCCTTTTTACCGAATACCTCACCTTCCGAGAAGCTATCCTGCCGATGCGTGCGTCTCGCTTAATGTACACGTAAACATATAAGTAGACACTCTAGCCGACGGACACCACATTGTCATGTAAAAATAGGAAAATCGAGAGTCAAACCGTTAGAGAAAGGAACCACCTTGTTTGGGAGACCAAACGCTAAGGTAATTGCTTCACCTATCCTGCGATTCCGAGGGTCAAGCGTGGAATTCCAGGAGTAAATCCGCTGAACGGTATTGGAAACATACACCTTAATTCACGGTTTGAGTGCTAAAGTAGGGCGTCAAAACGATTGAGAATGCTACAATATAAATTACATAATATTAATTTATTATATTAAATTACAGCCCCACACAGTTTGAGGACGTTACCAATTGATATAAAGTCAAACGTTTTACCGAAGAACTTACCTTCCGCGAACCTCTCCCACTTCATCGAGAGTATATCGTCGCGTTCAGAGATAGAAATTGGTTTTGATCTCAGTGGCGGGCACGTTAACATCATAATGAATTCGAAGATCGCGGGCCAAACAGTTCGAGATCGTTACCATCGTCTATGTGATTCGAACGGCTAAGTCAACAGCTACACCCATCCTGTGATTCCATGAGTCAAACTGCGCATGCCGGGAGAAAATACGCTGCACAGTATTGGCAATACTATTGGCAATATACACAGTCAAACCGTTGTAGATGGTTTCCTCTTGTTAGAGAGTTACACTTTACACCGACGGGCTCACTATTCGCGAACCTAGTCCGACATGTCGAGAGTATAAGTTCGTGTTGAGAGAGAGAGAAAGTATTATGCATTTCAGTGACCGACAACTTAACTTCATGTATGGATATGAAGATCGAGGGACGATCCGTTCGAGGAACTAACAGCCTACTGTGAGAGACGAACGGCTAAGTCAATAGCTTCACCTATCCTGTCGTTCTGAGAGTAAAGGCAGCTATTCTGGGAGTAAGACCGCTGAAGACTTTTGGCAATAGGCACCTTGTTTCACGGTTTGAGTATCAAAATATAGCGCGAAACCGTTTGAGAACGCTACCAACATCTATATAGTCAAACGGTTAATTGATGACATTACCGTTGATATGGCGAAATACGTGTAAAGTATTGAAATAAAATATAATCCAATTTTGTCACGGGGAAATACGTGGCAAGTATTAATATAAAATATAAACGTGCGGGTCTTCAACGTTGGTAGAAGAGTCCCCTATCTAAAAGAAACTATGTTTCGTGCATTAATACTTATTTCGTAAAATAAGTGTAATACTGATATTGAACAGTTTTAAATATTTAAAGTATATTTTCAGGATATGTATGCGAATGCAGAAACGCTCCGTTTGAGGAATAATATAGAACTACTATATTCGCTTGTGCTGGGTTTCTATACTATAATTTTCTGGTTAAGTAGGCGGCTTCCGGTCACGTGTTGTCTGGTTTTGGCTGATTTTGCTACGGTTGGTGTCTGGGAAATGCGTCTGGTGATGCGTTGGCCGGATTTTGGCTGGCGTCAAACCGTCCAAAAGCATATCGCGCTGTATCGGCAGTGTAAGCAGGTATTCAGAGGAATAAATGAGTATACGCTTTAGATCCAGGCACCTCAATTTCATGAATGAAATATGAGATCTAGTGTCAATCCGATCGAGAAGGTTACCAACTCCTATGTGTCGAACAGCTGAGTCAATAGTTTCTCCTATTCAGGAATTCCGAAAATCAAACCAGACGTTCCGGGAGTAAATGTGCGGTACAGTGATGGCAATGGACACCTTAATTCGAGGTTTGTATATTAAAGCAGACCGTCAACCCGTTGTAGAAAGCTACTCATTGGAATAGAGACAATGCTTTTCCGAAAACCTTACCTCCCGTGAAGCTAACCTGCTGTTTCGAGAGTATAATTTTGACTTCAGTGAAAGAAATTGGTATTCATTTCAGTGGCCGGCACATTCACTTCATGTATCAGTTAGAAGATTTTGAGTCAATCCGTTCGAGAACGTTACCACCTACTTTGAGATTCGAGCGCCTGAGGCTATAGGTTCACCTTTTTTTTTTTTGATTCCGAGAGTCAAACTTGGTACTCGAGGCGAAAGTCCTCCGTACGGTATTGGCAAGAGACACCTTATTCACGGTATGAATGTTAAAGTTGGAGGTCAATCCGTCGGAGAACATTACCAATTGATATAGCGTCATTCTTTTTACCGAATGAATTACCTTCCTAGCACATACCCCGCTGTAGTGAATGTCATGCTTGCTGCCCTCGAAAACCAATTAATTAGACATTATATCAGAGGCACACCTTATTATCATACATGAACAATAAAATGGAGTGTCATACCTTTCCTGATATATTTCCACCCTCTTTGTGTAGTCCAACGGCTATGTCACTATCTTCACCTACCCAGAGATTCCGATAGCCAAATCTTGTATTCCGGGTGTCAATCAGCTGAGCAGTGTCGGAAATGGACACATTAATTCACGGTATGGATGTTAAAGTTGAGAGACATTCCGTTTCAGAACGTTACCAATTAGTATAACATCATTCACATTATTGCATACCTCCGAGATCCTATCCCGCTGTATCGGGAGTATAACATCTTCTTCAGAGATTCGAAATTAGTATACATTGCAGTGACGGGCAGATTAGTTTCATGTATCTACGAGGAGATTGAATGTCAAACTGATCGTGATCGTTACCACCTTCTATGAGATTCGAACGGCTGAATCAATAGCTTCACCTATAGTTAAGATTCCGAGAGTCAACTGGTATTCCTGAACTTAATGCCCTGATCATTGTTAGCAATAGACACCAAAATTCACGGTACGAATATTAAGGCTGAGAACAAAACCGTCGGAGATAATTCCCAATTGGTATAAAGTCATTCTTCTTAACCTATATCCTACATACCGAGAAAGCCATCCGCGATAGTGATTGTCTTGCATCGCGTTCACTGGAATGTATTAGTAGATATTATAGCAGGCGGATAGCTTAATCTCGTGTAGCAATAGGAAGATCTAATGTCAAACTGATCGAGACCGTTACCATGTTCTTCTAGAGTCGGACGGCTGAGTCAATAGCATCACCTATACTTGTGATTCCGAGAGTCAAGCCTGGTATGCTAGGAGTAAATCCGCAGAACAGTATTGGCAAGAGGTACCATAATTGACGGTATAAATGCTAAAGGACAAAGTCAAACCATGTACAACGTAAACAATTTGCGTAAAGGCAAACTTTTTACCGACAGCCTTACATTCCGAGAAGCCTAACCATCTGCATCGAGAGTATGACATCCTACCAAGATAAAGACATCAGTATACATTTATTAGAGTAATAAAAGATACGGGGTGAAATCGTTTCAGAACGATACCACCTTCCCTGAGAGACGCACAACTAAGTGACAAGCTCCACCTCTCGTGTGATTCCGACGGCCAAGCACAGCTACTCCGCAGAACGATACTGGCTCTAGACACATTAATTCGCGGTATATTCTTGAGTATCTGATTTACTTTCCGGAATCACAGGACATGTGCAGCTATTGACTTAGATGTGCGACACTCAAAGAAAGAGGTAACGATCTTGAACGCATTGACTCTCGATGTTGATAATCATATTCGACTTAATGTACTTAATACTTTATAAGACGTAATGACTTTATACGAATTTGTATTGTTATCAATCGGTTTGACGCTGTAATGTAATATTTAAACCGTGAATTAAGGTGAATATTACCAATACTGTTAAGGGGATTTACTCCCGGAATACCTGGTTTGACTCTCGGAATCGCAGGATATGTGAAGCTATTGACTTAAAACCGATCGACTCTCAAACACGGTGGTAACGTTCTTGATCGGTATGACACTTTACCTTCTAATTCATACATGAAATTAAGGTGCCAGACACCAAAATGTATACATATTTGCTTCTCTGATCACGTATGTTTACTCGCGATACAGCGCGATTCGTTCTAGGGACGTATGGCCTTCGGTAAATAGCTTGACCCTATTGCCGAAGCTATCGTTCAACAACCGCTTAACCATGTGCTTTAAGATTTATACCGTGAAATAGACTGTATAGTGCCAATACTGCCAGGGCATTTACTCTCGGAATACCTGGTTTGAGTATCCGCATCATAGGATATGTGATACAATTGGCTTAGCCTTTCGACTCTCAAAGAATGTGGTACGAACGGTTTGAGACTCGATCTTCAACTTATACAAGAAACCAAGGTTTCCGTTACTAATATGTATGCTAATTTGTTTCTCGGTACATAAAGATATACTCTCGAAGCAGCGAGATAGGTGCTCCGAAGGTAAAGCCTACCGAAGTATGTTTGACATTATACCAATTGGTTTCGTACTACAATCGTTTGATGCTCTACGTTAATATTCAAACCGTCCATTCGGGTGTCTATTGCCATAACTGTTCCACGGATTTACAATCGGCATACCTGGTCTATCCCTCGGAAGGACAGGACGCGTGTAGCTATTGACATAGTCTTTCGCCTCTCACAGAAGGTTGTAACGTTCTCGAACGGGTTGACCCTCGATCTTCTAATTCATACACGAAGTTATGGTGCCCGGCAGTGAAATGAATACTAATTTCATTCTCTGCACACGAACTTATTCTCACGATGACGCCGGTGAGTTTCGTGGAAAGTTAGGCCATTGGTAAAGCTTTGACTTTATACCATTTGGTAACGCTCTCAAGCAGTTTGACGATCTCCGTTAATATTCAAACCGAGAATCACGGTGTCAATAGCTAATACATTTACTGCCGGAATATCTGGTTTGACTTTATGAATCACAGAGTATGTGGTGCTATTGACATAGTTGAGCGACTCACAAAGAAGGCAGTAACGTTATCAAACGGATTGTCCCGCGGCCGTCTAATTCATAAATGAATTTAAGGTGCACGTCAGTAATGTGAATGCTAATTTGTTTGTCTGCAGACGCGGTTATACTCTCAGTATTAGGGGATAGGTTCTCGGAAAGTAAGATATACGGTGAAAAGTTTAATACCATGCCAATAGGTAACGGTCTACGACGGTTTGATGCCCTACTTTAACATTCAAATCGTAAATTAAGGCGTCTATTGAAAATAGTGCACAGGGCATTTGCTCCAGGATTGACTTCTTTCACTATCGGATTCATAGGATATGTGACGCTATTGACTTAGCCGTTCGACTCTCAAAAAGGATGGAATCGCTCTCGAACGGTTTGAAACTCAATCTTCTAATTCATACTAGAAATTAAGATGTCCGTCGGCGAAAATGTCTACTAATTCGTTCCTGTGAACGCAAAGCAAGGCACTCGCTACGGCTGCTTGCGTTCTCGGAATGTAAGGTATAGGTTAAAATCAATGACTTTATACCAATCCATAATATTTTCGACGGATTGATTATCTACTTCGACATTCATAGCGTGAGTTAAGGTATCTATTGTCAATACCGTTCAGCGGATTTACACCAGGAATACCTGGTATGACTCTCGGAAACACATGATAGGTGAAGCTATTGACCTGGCCGTTCGACTCCCAATGAGGGTGGTAACGTTCTCAAACGCTATGACCCACGATATTCCAATTCGTGCATGCAACTAGGGTGCCCGACATTATAATGAATACTAATATCTGTCTCCGAACAGGACGTTATACTCTCGATGAAGCGGGTGAGGTTCGCGGAATGAAAGGTCTTCGGTAAAACGTTTGACTGTATAGAAATTGGTAACGTTCTCAAATGGCTAAACGCATTATTATAATATTCAAATCGTGAATTAAGGTGCCCATTACCAATACTGTTCAACGGATTTACTACCGGAACACCTCTTTTGATTATCGTAATCGCAGGATTGGTGAAGCCATTGACCTAGTCGATCGTCTCTCACTGAAGGAGGTAACGTTCTCGAACGGTTTGACGCTCGATCTTCTAATTCATACCTGAAATTAATATGCTCGTCTCTTAAACGTATGCTAATTCGTGCCACTGAACACGATGATATACTCTCGATACAGCGGGTTACGTTTTCTGTGTGTAAGGTCATCGGTAATACGTTTGACTTTATAGGAATTGGTAGCGTTCTCAAACGGTTTGACGCTGTCATTTAATATTCAAACGGTGTAATAAGGTGTCTATTACCAATACTGTTCAGCGGATTAAATGCTGTTATACCTGGCTTAGCTCTTGAAACCTCACAGGATGGGTGAAGCTATTAACTTCGCCGTTCGATTGTCAATGAAGGGTGTAGTGTTCAGGAACGATTTGACTGTCGATTTCTCTATAAATACATGATTACAGGGCTTCCGTACCCCAAAATATCAACTAATTTGTATCCGTCAACATTAAGCAACAAACTCAGTGCAGCGTGATATATTTTCGGAAGGTAAGGTAATTCGTAAAGAGGCTGAGTTTATGGCAATTTTCTAATGTTCTCCAAAGATTAAAGCCTGTACTTTAATTTTCATACCGAGAGATAATGTGTTTATTGCCAATATTGTTCATCGTATTGACTCCCGGAGTACCTGGTTTTACTATCGAATTATCTGGATATGTGAAACAATTGACTCTTCCGTTCGGCCCGTAAAGAAAGTGGGATCATTCTCGAAAGTTTAGACTCTCGATTATTTTATTCATACATAAAAATAAGGTTTCCGTCAACAAATGTGTCCACTACTTTTCTTCCGTGAACGATAAGCAACACGCTCGCTACAGAGGGTTACATTCTCGGAAGGTAAGGTATCCTGTAAAACAAATGTCTCTACACTAATTGGTAATGTTCGCCGACGGCTTCACTCACTTCTTTAATATTCATACTGTGAAATAAGGTGTCTATTGCCAATATTGTTTTGCTGATTTACTCCCGGGATACTTGATTTGAATTTCGAAATCACAGGACAGGTTGTGCGATTGACATAGCTGTGCGACAAGCGAAAAAGGTGGTAGCGTTCCCGAACTGTTAGACCCTTGATTTTGCTATTCATTCATGAATATGAAATGTCCGTGTTCTAAAATGTCTATTAATTTGTTCCTGTGAGCATTAAGCAAGATACTCGCTGCAGCAGCTTAGGTTCCAGGAAGGTACGGTATTCGATAAACGAATTACTTTACAGCAATTCGTAATGTTCCGCGGCCGCTTGACTCTCAACATTAATATTTATGCCGTGAATTAAGATCTCTTTTGCCACTACTGTCCCGTGGATTTACGTCAGAAATACATGGTATGATGCTCGGTTTGACAGTATAGGTGAAGCTATTGACTTAGCCGTTCGTCTCTCAGAAAAGGTGTCAACGTTATTGCGAGGTTTGACACTCGATTCCCTAATACATACATGGAGATAAGGTGCCCGTCACTAGCATGAAGACTAATTTCGTTCTCCGAATATGAAGATATACTCATGAAACGGCAGGTTAGCTCCAGCTGAAGGTAAGACTATCAGTACTGTGTTCGGCTTTATTCCAATAGGTAACGCTCTTCAACGGCCTGACGGTCAGCATTAATATTCAAACTGTGAATTAAGATGTCCATTGCACATACTGTTACGCGCACTTACTCCCGGAGTACCTGGTTTGATTCTCCGAATCACAGGATATGTGAAACTTTATACTTAGCCGTTCGTCTATCACAGATGGTGGTAACGTTCTCGAACCGTTTGGTCCTCGATTTTCTAAATCATGCATGAAATTATGGTACTCGTCTCTAAAATGTATACTAATTCGCACCTCTGAACACGGTGTTATACTGTCGATACACCGGGTCAGTTTTTCGGATGGTCCGGCATTCTATACGAAGTTTCACCTCACATGAATGAGTAATGTTCAACAACGGTTTTACTGCCTGCTTTAATATTCAAACCGTGAATTAAGGTGTCTACTGCCAATGCTATTCAGTGGATTTACTCCTGGAGTATCTGGTGGGAGTCTCGGAGACAAAGGATAGGCGAAACTACTGACCTAGCCGATCGACTCCCAATGCAGGTGGTAACGTTCTCGTTCAGCGAGACCCTCGATCTTTTGACTCGTACATGAAGTTAAGTTACACGTCACTGAAATGGTTACTAACATCATTCTCTTACCACGACGTTATTTTCTCTACACGAACTTATACACTCGATGATGCCAGTGAGGTTCGCGGAAGCTATGGACTTGGTAAGATTGCGACTAAGGTAGCGATTTCGAACGGTTTGACACTCTATCTTCTAATTCATATATGAAGTTAAGGTCCCGGTCACTGACAGGAATACTAATTTGTATCTGTGATCACGAAGTTATACTCTTGATATTGCCGGCTAGGTCCATGGAGGGTGACATCTTCTGTAAAACTTTTAATATTATACCAATAGGTAACGTTCTCAAACGGTTTGATGCTCCACTTTAATATTCAAAGCGTGACTTAAGGTGACCATTACCAATGGTTCACGGCGGATTGACAACCGGCAAACCGGGTTTGCCTATCGGAATAGCTGGATCCGTGATGCTATTGACTTAGCCCTTCGACTCCCAAAAAAGTGAAAACGTTCTCAAACGGTTTGACGCTTTATTTTAATATTGAAACCGTGAAGTAAGGTGTCTATTTCCAAAATTGTTCAACGGATTTGCTCCGGAAATGCCGTTCATGACTCTCGGAATTGCACGAAAGGATGAGCTATTGACTTAGCTTTTCGATTGTCAAAAGTTCTCGAAGTGTTTGACCACCCAAATTCTAATACATGCATGCATGAATTTATTGTGCCGTCACTAAAATGTATACTAATGTGTTTCCCGAAACACGAAGATATCCCCTCGATAGTGATGGTTAGCTTCTCGGATGAAAAGGTCCGTCTGCAAGAAGTTATTTGTGTAGGAATATTCATACCGTGAATTAACGAGTCCACTGGTAATACTGGACTGTGGATTGTATCCCGGAATACATGGTTTGACGCTCGCATTCAATGGACACATATAACGATTGATTATGCTGTGCAAGTCTCGAAGATGGTGGTTACGTTCTCGCACAGTTTGACACTCGATATTCCGATTCGCATACGGAACTAATGTATCCGTTTGTTATTATGTCTACTAATTTGTTCATGCAGAGGCTAAGCATGAAGAGCGCTACAGTGAATTGGATTCTCGTACGGAAAGATATTTGGTCGAAAGAATGACTTTATGCAAATTGTTAATGTTCTCCGACGGTTTGTCTCTACACTTTAATATTCCTACCGTGTATTAAGGTATGTATAGCCAATGCTCTTTAGCGGATTTACTCCCGGAATGCCTGCTTTGACTCACGGAATCACCGGACACGTGAAACTACTGACCTATCTGTGCTAATTTCAAAAAATTTGGTAATATTCTCCAACGGCTTGACTCTTGACCTTCCTATTCCATCGTGAAATTAAGGTGCCAGTCATTCAAATGGGTACTAATTTACTTGCCTGAACTCGACATTGCACTCTCGATACAATGGGTTACGTTCTCCGCAGCTAAGTTCATCAGCAAAAATCTTGAATCAATACCAATTATTAATGTCCACCGACGGTTTGTCCCTACTTTGATATTTACAACGTGAACTAAAGTGTCAACTGACAATAATCTTCAGCAGATTTACACCCGGATTACCAGATTTGTCTATGGGAAACAAGCTCTAATTTAATATTCATACCAATGATTAAGGTGCATATTGCCAATTATGTGCAGCGAATTTACTCCCGGAGTACCTGGTTTTTCTCTCGCAGTCAAAGGATATGTGATGCTGTTGGCTTAGCCGTTCGACTATCAAAGAGGGTGGTAATGCTCTCAAACGCTTTGACCATCGATATTCTAATTCATACATGGAATTAATGTGCTCGTCTCTAAAACGTATTTCGTTTCGTATTTCGTATTTCGTACCACTGGACACGATGTTGTACTCTCGATAGAGCGGGTTAGTTTTTCGGTGTTTAGTGTCTAAGGTAAAACGTTTGACTTTATAGGAATTGGTAATGTTCTCAACGGTTTAACTCTCTATTTTAATGACCAAACCGTGCATTGAGGAGTCAATTGTCTTTTCATTTCTGTGGATTTACTCCTGGAATTCATGGACTCACTTTCGGAATCACAGGGTAGGTGAGGCTGTTGACGTAGCCGTACGACTCTCGGGGAAGGTGGTAAAGTTCTCGGATGGATTGACTCTCGATCTTCTTATTCGTACATCAAATTAAGGTGCCCATCCCTAATATGTATTATAATTTGTTTCTCTGAACACGAAGTAATACTCTTGACGCAGTGTGTTAGCTTCTCGGATGGTAAGGTCTTCGGTAAAATTTTGACTATATAGCAGTATGTAACGTTCTCTAATGGATTAACGCCCTACTTTAATATTAAATCCGTGAATTAAGGTGTCCAATGCGATTACTTATCATCGGATTTACGCCCAGAATACCTGGTTCGACTCAAGGAATCACAGGTCAGGTTAAGCCATTGAGTAAGCCATTCGATCCTCATAGAACGTGGCACTTTCTTAAAAGCTTTTACTCATGAACCTTCTTTTGGTATATGTAAATAAGGTGACCGTCATTAAAATGTATACTAATATGTTTCTCTCTACACATAGTTATACACTCGATACAGAGGCATAGGGTCACGGAAAGGAATGTATTCGGAAAGAATGGACTTCATACGAATTGGAAATGATGTCCGAGGGTTTGATTCTCTACTTAAATATACATAACGCGGATTGAAGTTTCTACTGCCAGTAGTTTTCCCCGGAATATCTCCCGGAATACTTGCTTTGATTCTCCGATTCAAAGCATGTCAAGCTATTGACTTAGCCCTTCGACTCACAAGGATGTTGGTATCGCACTAGAACGGCCTGACACTCGACCTTCTAATTCGTACATGATGCTAAGGAGCCCGTCACTGAAATAAATACTAATTTCTTTCTCTGCATACGAACTTCGACTCCGGTACAAGGGGTAAGTTTTTCGGCGGGTAAGGCATTCTGTATGAAATTTAACCCTACATGAATAGTTAATGTTCTACAACGGCTTTACGGCCTGCTTTTATATTCAAACCGTGAATTGGGGCGACTTTGCCAATACTGTACAGCGCATTTACGCCCATATTACCTGAGATGGCTCTCGAAAGCACAGGATAGGTGAAGCTATTGGCTTTGCCGTTCGACCCTCAAAGAGGATCGTATTCTTCCCGAACGGTTGGACACTATAATCTTCTAATTCCTACATAAAATTTAGGTGCCCGCCAATAAAATGTATACTATTCTGTATATCGGATCACGAAGATATGCTCACTGTACGTCGGGTTAGGTTCTCGGAGGGAAAGGCCCTCGGTAAAATTTTTGACATTATACAAATAGGTTACAATATACAGCGGTTTGCTTTGGACTTTAATGTTTATACCGTGAAATGGGGTGTATGATGCCAATATTATTCAGCCGCTTTACTCCCGCAATACCTGGTTTCACTCTCGGAATCTGAGGATAGGTGAAGTTTTTGACTTAGCCGTTCGTCTCTAACAGAAGGTGGTAACGATCTCGAACGGATTGACGATAGATCTTCTAATTCATGCATGAAGTTAAGGCGGCCGTCACTGAAATGAGTGCTCATTTCGTCCGCAGAACACGGAGATATACTCTCGAAACTGCGGGTTAGTTTCCCCGGAAGAAGCTGTCGGCAATGTGTTTTACTCTATGCCAGCAGCTGACGTTCTACAACGGTTCGACGTTTCACTTTAATATGCAAACCGTGAATTAAGGTGGCTGTTGCCCAAACAGTTCAGCGCACTTACTCCCGGAGAGCCAGGCTTGAATCTCGGAATCACAATTATAGGTGAAGCTGTTGATTTAGCCGTGCCACTTTCAACGATGGTGGTAATGTACTCCAACCGTTTAACACTCGATCTTCTAATTCTTACTAAAATTTAAGGTGACTGTCACTAAATCGTACACCACCCTGTTTCTCTGAACACGTAGTATTGCTCTCGATGCAGCGGGTTATGTTATCGGAAGGCGAGCACTTCGGTGAGAAGATTGTCCCAATACCATTTGTTAATGTTCTCCAACTGTGTGACTCTCTACTATAATATTCATATCGTGAATTAAGGTGTCTATTGCTAATAGCGTTCAGCGGATTTACCCCCGGAACCCCTGGTTTTTACTCTCGGAATCGCAGGATAGGTGAAGCTATTGACTTAGCTTTCCGAACCTCAAGGAAGGTGCTAACGTCCTAGTGGTTTGACCGTCGAACTTCGGGTTCATATACGAAATTAAGGTGCCCGATTCGAAAATGAACACTAGCTTGCTTCATTGAACACGAAGTAATAGTGTTGATACAGCGGGTTAGCTTCTCGGAAGGCAAGGCCTTCTTTAGACAGTTTGACAGTATACGAATCAGTAAAGTTCTACTGCGATTTGTCGCGCCACCTTAATATTCAAACCGTGAATAAAGGTGCGTATTGCCCACATTTTACAGCGGATTTACTCCTGGAATACCAGGTTTGACTCTCGGAATCCCAGGATAGGTGTAGCTCTTGACTTATCCGTTCGGCGTTCAAAGAAGGCTGTAACGTTCTCGAACAGTATGACCATCGATATTCTAATAAATAAATGTAATTACCGAGACGGTCACTGAAATGTTTACTAATTTGATTCCCTGAACACGAAGTTATACATACAACGCAGCGGTATATATCCTCAGATGGTAAGGTATCCGCTAAGTAGTATGATGTTATACAAATTGGTAGTATTCTCAAACGGTTTGTCGCTCTACTTAAATATTCATACCGTGAATTGAGGAGTCTATTTCCAATAGTCTTCAGCGGATTTACTCCCGGATTACCTGGTTTGGCAATCGCAATCACAGGAAAGGTGAAGCATCTGACTTAGCCGTTCGAATCTCAAACGAGGAGTTTCCGATCTCGAACGGCATTACTCTTGATTCTTATACTAATTCATGAACATGTGATGTACGTCATCGAATTTGTCGACAAATGTGATAACGTGAACAATAAGCAAGACACTCGCTGCAACGTGTTAGGTTCCAGGAATGTAAGGTATTCGGAAAATAGTATTACTTCACACCAATTCGTAAAGTTCTTCGACGACTTGACTCTCTACTATAAAATTCATGCCGTGAATTAATTTGCCTACTGCCAATACTGATCGGTGTATTTACTCCAGAAATACCTGGTATGACTCTCGGTTTGGCAGGATATCTGAAGCTATTGGCTTAGCAGTTCGTCTTTCACAGAAGGTGGCAACGTCCACGAGTGGCTTCACCCTCGATCTTCGAATTCGTAAATGAAATGAAGGTCCTCATGACTGTAATGAAAAATAATTTGGTTCTCTGAACACGAAGGTACAGTCTCGATCCAGCGGGTTATCTTCTCGACAGGTTAGACCTTCAGTAAGCGGTCTGACTCTATACGAATACGTAATGATCAGCGACGGTTTGGTGCTTTACTCTCATACGTAAGCCGTGAATTAAGGTGACTATTGCCAATAGTGTTCTGCTGATATATTCTCGGAACACATGGTTTAATTCTTGGAATCTTGGAATAGGTGAAGCTGTTGTCTTAGCTGATCGTCTCACAGGAGGTGGTTACCTTCGCGAACGGTTTGAGTCTCGATTCTCTAATTCATACATGAAGATACGGCGCCCGACACTGAAAAGGAGACTATTTTCTGTCTCTGAACACGAAGTTATATTCTCGATACAGCGGGATAATTTTTTGGGGGGTATCGTCCCCGTTAAAATATTGGACTTTATAGGAAATGGTAACTATCTCAAACAGTTTGACCCTCTGCTTCAATATTCAGAGTGCGAATTAAGGTGTCTATTCCCAATTCAGTTCAGCGGATTTATTCCAGTAATACATAGTTTGACTCTCGAAATCACAGGACAGGTGGAGCTATTGAATTAGCAGTTCTACTCGCAAGGAAGTTTGTAACGTTGACGATCGGTTTGACACTCGATCTTCTAATTCATACATGAAGTCAAGGTGCATGAGACTCGAACGAATACTAATTTCTTTCTGTGAACACGAACTTGTACTCTTGATGAAGCCGCTGATTCTCGTGGACGGTAAGGTCTTCAGTAAAGCGTTTGACTTTATAGTTATTCGTAACATACTCAAACGGATTTTCGTTCTACTGTAATGTACATACCGCGTACTATTGTGTCCATTGCCAATGCTGTAAAGGGTATTTACACCCAGGTTACCTGGCTTGACTCTCAGTATCGCAGGATCGGTGACGCTATTGACATAGCTTTGTGACTCTGAATAGTGTTGGTAACGATCTCAAACGGTTTCACGCTCTACTTCAATATTCAAACTGTGAACTAAGGTGTCAATTGCCAACAGTGTACAGCGGATTGACTCCCGGAATACCAGATTTGACTTTCGGAATCACATGGTAGGTGATTTTACTGACTTGACCGTTCTACTAGTAAGGAAGTTGGTGTCGTTCTCGAACGGTTCGACACCCGATCTTTTAATTCATACATGTAATTAGGGTGCCAGTGTCTAAAATGTATAATAATTTGCATCATTGAGCACGAAGTTATAGTCTCAAAACTGCGGGTTATCTTCTCCGGAGGTAAAATATGGGTGAAGTGTTTGACTCTACACCAATAGGTAACGTTCTACAACGGTTTGATGGTCACCTTTAACATTCAAACTGTAAATTAAGGTGTCTATTGCCATACCCGTTCAACGAATTTACGCCCAGAATACCTTCTTTGATTCTCGAAACCACAAGACATATGAAGCTATTGACTTAGCCCTTGGACTCTCAGACAGGGCGGACACGGTCTTGAATCGTTTGACGCGCGATCTTCTATTTCATGCATGAATTTAAGGTGGCCGTCGCTAAAATGAGTACTAATTTGTTTCCCTGTACACGGAATAATACTCGCGATACAGCGGGTTAGGTTCTTGGAGGGTTAGGCCTTCGGTAAAGTGTTTGAGTTTATACCAATTGGCAACTCTCGAAAACTCTTTGTCGTGCTACATTCATATGCATACTCGTGAATTAAGGAATCTAATGCCAATACTGTTCAGCTGATTAATTCCATGAATGCCTGGTTTGACTTTCGGTATAAATAGGTCGGTGAAGCTATCGAGTTAGCCGTTTGACTCTGAAAGTATGTGGTAACATTCTCGAGCGGTCAGACACTCGACCTTGTAACTTATATTCGAAAATAAGCTGTGCCTCTGCTATAATGCCTTCTAATTTGTTTCAGTGTGAACTAAACATGACACTTGCTTCAGCGGGTTAGATCATAGGAACGTAATATATTCGATAAAAAGATTGATTCTATACCAATTGGTAATGTTCTCCAACGGATTGACCTTGTACTGTATTGAGAATATCGTGAATTATGGTATTTATTGCCATTATTGTTCAGCGCACTTACTGCTGATATACCAGGTTTGACTCTCGGCGTAACAGTCTAGGTTACGGTATTGATTCAGCCGTTTTGTCTCTTAAGGAATGTGGTAACGTTCTGAAAACGTTTGTCACCTGATTTACTAATTCATACATGAAATTAAGCTGCCCGACAGTAAAATATATATTTATTTGTATCTCTAATCACGAAGTTATACTCTCGATGCAGCGGTATAGGTTCTTGGAGGGTAAGGTCTTCGGTAAAACTTTTGATATTAAGCAAATGGGTAACGTTCTACAAGGGACAGACTCTTTACTTTAATATTCAAACCGTGAATTATGGTGTCCATTGGCAATACTGTTCAGCGGATTTATTCCAACGGTACCTGGTTTGACAATCCGAATCACTAGATGGGTGAAGCTATTGACTTATAGGTTCGACTCCCACAGAAGGTGGTAACGTTTCCGAACGGTTTACCAACTATCTTCTTATTCATACATGAAATTAAGGTGCCCCTGACAAAATTGGCTATCAATTTTCTTCTCTGAGCACGCAGTTATTCTCGCGGAACAGCGGGCTACGTTTCCAGACGGTAATTTATTCTGTAACAGAAATACTTTATTCGAAATGGTAATGTTCTCCGTCAGTTTTACTGCCTACATTAATATTCATACCGTGAATTATGGTGTCAATTGCCAATGCTCTTCAGCGTATTTACTCCCGTGTTACCTGATATGACTCTAGGAAACACAGGATATGTGGAACTGTTGACATATCCGCTCGACACTCGAAGAGGGTGGTAACGTTCTCGAACGGTATGACCATCTATATTCTAATTCATACATGAAGTTAACATGCCCGTCGCTGAAACGAATACTGAATTCTATCGCTGAACAGGAAGTTATAATCTTGTTACAGCGGGCGATGTTTGCCGTAGGAAAGGCCTTTGGCAAAACGTTTGACTATATAGCAATTGGTACCGTTCTCATATGCATTAACGACCTACTTTAATGATAATCCCATGAATTAGGGTGTCGATTACCAATACTGTGCAGCGGCTAGACTCCCAGAATTCCGAGTATGACACTCGGAACATCAGGATAGGTGAACTTACTGGCTTAGCCGTTCTACTCGCAAAGAAGGTGGTAACGATCTCGAACGGTTTGACCATGGACGTTCTAATTCATACATGAAGTTACGGTGCCCGTCAATGAAGTGAATACTAATTTCTTTCTGTGAACAGGAACTTATACTCTCGATGAAGCCGGTGAGGTTCGCGGAAGGTAAGGCCTTCAATAAGACGTTTCACTTTAATCCAATTGGTGACGATCTCAAACGGTTTGACGCTCTACGTTGATTTTCAAACCGTGAATTAAGATGTCTACTACCAATACTGTTCAGCGGATTTACGCCCGGAATACCTGGCTTGCATTTCCGAAACATAAGACAGGTTGTGCTATTGACGTAGCTGTGCGACTAGCGAAGAAGGTGGTACCATTGAAGAACTGTTAGACTCTCGATTTTGCTACTCATACCTGAATATGAGCTGTCCGTCTGGTAAAATGTCTACCAACTTAACTCCGTGACAACTGAGCGAAACACTCCCTACAGCGGGTTAGGTTCTCGGACAGTAAGGCCTTCAGTAAATAGTTTATCTCCATACCATTTGATGGTTAACGTCCATCATTGGATTGACTCCCTAAATTAATATTCATACCGTGAATAAAGGTGTTTATTGACAATTCTGTTCAGCAGACTTACGTCTGGGTTAGCTGGTCTGACCCTCGGAATCACAGGCTAGGAAAAGCTATTGTCTTAGCTGTTCGAATCTCCAAGTAGGTGGTGCCGCTCTCTAACGGTTTGACACCCGATCTTCTTTTTCATACATGAAATTTAGGTGACAGTGGCTAAAATGTATACTAATTTGCTTCTCTGTTGACGCAGTTATACTCTAGTTACGGCGGGTTAGTTCCTCGAAAGCTTATGTCTTCTGTAAAAGTTTTGACCCTATAACAATACTTAACGTTCAAAACAGGTTTGAACCTGTTCATTAATATTCATTCCGTTAATAAAGGTGTCTGTTGCCAATTTTGATCTGCGCATTCACTCCCGGATTACCTGGTTTGACTCGCGGAATTACGTGGTTGGTGAAGCTATTGACGTAGCTGCTCGAATCTCGAGGAACATGGTAACGTTCTCGGTCTGCTTAACCCTCGATATTCCGTTTCATACATGAAAATAAGCTGTTCGTCTGCTGTAATGTCTACTAACTTGTTTCCGTTAACATTGCGCAAGACACTCGCTACAGTGGGATAGTTTCTCTTAAGGAAAGATATTCATTCGGTAAAGAGAATGATATTATACGAATTGGTGATGTTCTCCGACAGTTTGACACTATACATTTGTAATCATACCTTGAATTAAGCTGTATATTGCAAAACTGTTCAGCGGATTTTCCCCCAGTATGCCTCATTCCTCTTTTGGACTCTTCAAAATGGTGACGCAGTTTTCTAAGCCGTTTGATACTCAATGAAGGTGGCAACGTATTCGAAAGATTTTGCTCATGAATTTGGTATTCATTCATGAAAATATGGTGCCCGTCATTAAAACGTATACTTACTAGCTTCTCTGAACACGAAGTTATACACTCCATGCAGCGGATTAGGTTCACAGAAGGTAAGGATTTCGATAAAAGGTTTTACTCTATACCAATTCGTAGCGTCCCATAACGGTGAGCCTCTGCAAATTAATATTTATACCACGAAACAGGGTATCTGTTGCCAATACTGTACTGCGGATTTATGCCCATGTTACCTAGTTAACTCTCGGAATTACAGCATAGGTGAACCTATTGACGTAGCGGTGCGACTGTCAAAGAAGGTAGTAACTTTCTGGAACAAGTTGAGTCCCGATTCTGGTGTTCATACACTGGAATAAAATATCCGAATGCCGAAATGTGTAGTAATATGTTACCGTTACCACTAACTAAGATACTCCCTACAGCGGGATAGGCTTCTATGAAGGTAAGGCCTTCGTAAAAACCAATGTCTTCATACAAATTGGTAACGTTCTCAAACGGTATGGCTCTCTACTTTAATATTCAAGGAGTGAATTAACGTGTCTAGGTCCAAAACTGTTCCGCCGATTTATACCCAGCATGCCTGGTTTTGCTTTCGGCATCACAGGATTGGTGTACCTACTGACGGAACCGTTCGACTCTCAAAGAAGGCGGTAACGTTCTCGAAAGGTTTGACCCCCGATCTTTATATTTCATACATGAAATTAAGTTGCCAGGTACTAGTAAACCCGCCATACGGCATTGCCAATAGACACTATATATTATGTTATAGATATTCAAGCACAGAGTCAAACCGTTGTAGAAGGTTACCTATTGCGATAGACTC
>NW_027471587.1:0-23266 GCF_051020765.1 Lasioglossum baleicum
AGGAGAAAGAGTATCGAACCGATCGAGCACGATACCCCCATCTTTGAGATCCAAAGGGCTGTTCCAATAGCTTCACCTACCCTTTGATACCGTGAGCCAAACCGGGAGAGAGTTAGCTAAAAAAGTATTGGCAATAGACGCCATAATTCACGGATTGAATATTAAAGAAGAGCGACAAACGATCGGAGGTCATAACCAATTTACGATTTGAATATTAAAATTGAGCTTCAAACCGTTTGTGAAAATTTCCCATTATTTAAAAGTCAAACGTTTTACCGAAGGCCGTACCATCTGCGAACCTCACTCATTGCATCGAGAGTATAACTTCGTGTTTAGAGGATTATATTAGTATACATTTCAGTGGCGAGCACCTTAGCTTCATGTATGAATAAAATTTTCGAGTGCCGACACTTTCGAGAACGTTACCGCCTTCTTTGAGTGTCGAACGGCTAAGTCAATACCTTCACCTGTCAAATGATTCCGAGATTCAATTCAGTAATTCCGTTGGTGAATCCACTGAACGGTATTGGCGACAGACACCTGCCTCCATGGATGGAACATCAGAATATAGCGCTATGTAGTTCGAGAATGATACCATTTCCTTCAGAAGTCTAACGATTTATTGAAAGACTTATCGTACGAGCAGCTAACCCGCCGTAACTAGGGCATAAGATCGTGTTTACATGAACAAATTGGTATGCATATTAGTGTCGGCAATTTAAACTCGTGTATGAATTACAATATCTATCGTTAAACCGTACGAAAACGTTAGCACCATCTATGAGGGCCGAACGACTACGTCAATAGATTCTACTATCCTGTGACTCTGAGAGTCAAATAAGGTAATCCGGGAAATAATCCGCTGAGGAGTATTGGAAATTGATATCCTAATTCACGGTATGCATATTAATGAAGGGAATTAAACCGTCGGAGAACATTACAAATTCGTATAAAGTCGTTCCTTTCACCGATGTCAATGCCTTCCGAGAACCAAACCCACTGAAACGAGTGTCCTGCTTAATGTCCTCAAAAACAAATTACTAGACATTTATGCGGACGGACAGCACATGTTTGTGCATAAATGTCGGCATCGAGAGTCAAGGATTTCGAGAACGTTACTACCTTCTTCGATTCGAACGTCTAAGTCAATAAGTCACGTATCCAGTGCTTCCGAGAGTCACAGCAGGTTTGTCTGCGTAAATCTGCTGAAGAGTATTGGCAATAAGCACCTTAATACACGGGTTGAATACTATAGCAGAATGACAAACCGTTATAGAACGATACCTATTGGTATAGAATCGGAAACTATACCGATAGCCCTACCTTCTGAGAAGATAATCCGCCGTGTCGAGAGCATAACTTCGTGCTCTGAGGTCCAATTTAATTAACGTTCTAGTGACTGGGACCATAATTTCATTATGAATAAGGAGATCGAGTGTCAAATCTTTCGAGAAGGTTATCATATTCTTCGAGATTTCAACGGATAAGCCTATAGATTCATACGTCCTGTGATTCCGAAAGTCATACGAGTATATTTCGGGAATAAATGCGCTGTACAGTATTCGCAATAGATACCTTAATTCGCAGATTGGATATTAAAATAGTGCGTCACTCCGTTGTAGAACGTTACATGTTGGTATAGAGTCTACCTTTTCAACGAAGGGCGTGCCTTCCGATGATACAAACCCGCTGTATCGAGAGCATATCTTCATGGTCAGAGAGGAATAATATCATAAATTTTAGTGACGGGCAACTTAATGTCATTTATGAATCCCAAGAACGAGGGTCAAATCGTTCGAGAACGTTGGCAGCATAGTTGAGAATCGAACACCCTTGTTATTACCTTCACTTACCCTACGATTTCGGGAGTCAAACAAGGTATTCCGGGCGTAAATACGCTGAAGAGTACTGGCAGTAGACACCATAATTTACGGAATAAATGTTACTATAGATATTCGAACGAACGGAGAACGGAACCTACTGGTGTATACTCCAACTTTGCACCGGATACATTACCCTACGTGAATTTGACCCGCTGCAGTAAGTGTCTTGATTAGTGTTGATGGAAACAAATTAGTAGACCCTATACCAGACGGACAACTTAATTGCATGTATCAATTGGAAGATGGAGGATAAAATCGTCCGAGAACGTTACCACCCCTTTTGTGTGTCGAACGGCTTTGTCAATAGCTTCACCCATCCTGCGATTCCGAAAGTCAAACCAAGTATTCCGAGAGTCAATCCGCGTGAAAAGTATTGATAATAGATACCATAATTCGTGGTGAGAGTAATAAAATAGTGGTTGACAATCTGTGAGAACGTTATAATTGCTATAAGGTCAAACGTTTTGCCGAATGCCTTGCTGTCCGTGAAGTTAACCCGCCGTATCAAGTGTATAGCTACTTGCTTAGGGAATCACATTAGTATACATTGTAGTGACGAACACCTTAATTTCAAGCATGAATTAAATGGTCGAGGATCAGATCGCTCGAGAACGATACCACCTTCTGTGAGAGACGAACTGCAAAGTAGATAGCTTCGCCTGTCTCATGATTCCGAGAGGCAAGCCGTGAAATCCGAAAGTAATTCCGCCGAAGAGTATTAGCAATTGGCATCTTAATTCACGGTACGTATATAAAAGTAGAGCGAGAAACCGTTTGAGATCGGTACCTATTGCTACAAAGTCAATCCTTTTACTCCAGACCATACCCATCCAGAACCTAACCCGCTGTATCGAGAGTATAATTTTGTGTTCAGTGGAACAAATTAGGACACATTTCAGAGACGGGCACCTTAACTTCACATATGATTTAGAGTGTCGACTATTAAACCGTTCGAAACCGTAACCAGCTTCTTTGGGAGTCGCACAGCTACGCCAATAGCTTCACCTATCCTGTGATTCCGAATACCAAACGAGTTAATCGGAAAGTGACTGCGCTGCACACTATTGGCAATAGACATCTTATTCCACGGTTTGCATTTTGAAGTAAAGCGTCAAACCGTTTGAGAGCGTTAGCAATTGGTATAATGTCATACAATTTATCACATACCTTGCCTACCAAGAAACAAGCAGGCTGAATCGAGAGTATAATTTCGGGGATCAGATGCCGAAATTGGTACACACTTTAGAGGCGGCACCTTTACTTCGTGTGGGAAATATATGATCTAGAATCAAACCTTTCGAGGTCGTTACCACATCATTCCATATTACGAACGGCTGAGTCAATAGATTCACCAATAGTTGCGATTCCGAGAGTCAAACAATGTAGTCCGGGAGTAAATGCGCTGCACAGTCTTGCCAATACACACTTAATACTCGGACTGAATATTTAAATAGACCCTCACACCGTGCGAGTACGGTTCTAATACCTATAAAGTCAAACGCTTTACCGAATTCCTTACAGTCCGAGAAGCTAATCCGCCGTATCAAGAGTATAGCTACGTGATTACGGGAACACATTAGTATACAATTTCGTGACGTTACCTTATATTCATGTATGAATTAGACGATCGAGGACCAAACCGTTCGGGAAATTTTCCACCTTCTGTGAGAGACGAACGGATGTGTCAATAGCCACACCCATCCTGACATTCAGTGGGACACACCAGGTATTCCGGCAGTAAATCCGCGAAACTGTTTTGCATCAGACTTCATCATTCACGGTATTAATATAAAAGTAGAGAGTCAAACCGTTTAGGAATATTACCAATTGATATAACGTCATTCTCTTTCCCGAGTACCTTGCCTTCCGAGAATCTATCCTGCTGTAGGGAGTATTATGCTTACTGCTCACAGAAACAAATTTGTCGACACTTTATCAGACGGACACCTTATTTTCATTCTTGAATATCAAAATCGAGAGTCAAACCGTTCGAGATCAATACCACCTCCTTTGAGAGCCGAACGGCAACGAAAATTGCTCCACCTACCCTGCGAATCCGATTACCAAGCCAGATATTACGGGAGCCAATAAGCTGTGCTCTATTGGTAATGGACACCTTAATGCATGGCTTCAATATTAAAGTAATTCGAGAAAACCGTTAGAGAACATTACCTATTGGTATGAAGACAAACCATTTACCGTAGACCATACCTCCCAGAACATAACCCGCAGTATCGAGAACATAATTTCGTTTCCATTGAAACAAATCAGTACACATTTTAGTAACGGGCACCTTCATTTCATGTATGAATTAGAAGGTAGAGCGTCAAGCCGATGGCGTACGTTTCAAACTGTGTTTAGAGTCGCACAGCTAAGTCAATACCGTCACCGATCCTGCGATACTGAGTGTCAAACCTGGAATAAATCCGCTGAACAGTATTGGCATTGACACCACAATTCACGGTATGTATATTAAGGTATGGAATCAATCCATTTGAGAATGCTACCAATTGTTATAAAGTCGAAAGCTTTAACCTAGACCTTACCCTCCGATAGCCTACTGCGCTGTACCCAGATTATAAAATGGTGTATCGAGGAACAAATTAGTATACATTTTAGTGACTGGCACCATAATTTCATCTATGGGTTAGAAGATCGAGTATCGAACTGTACGAGAATGTCACTTCCTTCTTTCAGAGTCGCACTGCCACACCAATAGCTTCACCGAACCTGTGATTCCTAGAGACAAGCCAGGTATTCCGCGACTAAACCCGCACTACAGTATTGGAATTAGACACGCTATATCACGATATCAATATTAAGGAACAATGTGAACCCGTTGTTGATCGTTACCTATTGCTATAGAGTCTGCCTTTTTACCGAAGGCCATACCTTTCGCGAGTCTATCCCAATGTACCTGGAGTATAAGTTTGCGTTCAAGGAAGCAAATTAGTATATATTTTAGTGACGGAATCCTTAATTTCATGAGCGAATAAAAAGGTCGAGAGTCGAACCGATCAAGAATGGTACTAACAGCCTTGGGTGTAGAACGGCTAAGTCAGTAGCATCATCTACCATGTGATATCGAGAGTCAACCCTGTAATTCCAGGAGTAAATCCGCTGAACAGGATTGGCAATAGGCACCTTAATGCACGATATGAATCTTGAAGAAGACGGTTAATCCGTCGGAGAACATTACCAATTGGTATAAAGTCAAGGTTTCACCGTTGGCATTTCCATCCGCGAACCTCTGTGCCTTCATTGAGAGTATAAGTTCGTGATCGCTGAGAAGAAGCTAGTATTCATTTCAGTGACGGGCGCCGTAACTTCATGTATGAAGTAGAAGATCCATGGTCAAACCGATCGAGAACGTTACAACACTCTTTTCGGATCGAACGGCTGCGTCAACAGCTTTACCTATCCAGTTATTCTGAGAGTCAAATCAGGTAATCCGTCAGTAATTCCGCTTTAGTTTATTGGCAACTGACACATTAATTAACCGAAAGAATGCTAACGAGCAGAGTAAAACCGACAGTGAACACTACCAATGAGCATAATGTCACACCTTTTAACGCATACCGTACCTTCCGAGAACCTTCCTCGCTGTAGCTAGTGTCCTGCTTAATGTACACGGATAATAATTGGTAGATATATTGGCGAACGAACACTTCATGCTTCTGTATAAATATCAGCACTGAGTGTGATACCGCTCGAGAACGTTCCCTCCATCTTCCAGGGTCGAAAGGCAAAGTCAATAGCTTCACCTACTCTGTTATTCCGATAACCAAACCAGGTAATACGGTATACAAAAAGCTGTACACTATTGGTAATGGACACCTTAATCCACGTTTTGGGTATTGAAGTACAGAGTCTAACCCTTATACAACCTCATCTATTGGTATAATGTCAAAAGTTTCACCGTAAAACCTACACTCCGAGAACCTAACCCGCTGTCTCAAGAGTATATCTTCGTCATCAAAGGCACAAATTCGTATACATTTTATTGGCGGGCACATTCACTTGTTGTAGGAATTAAATCAACAGTCTATCTGTTCGAGGTCGTTACCACCTTCTCTGAAAGTCGAACGGCTGAGTCAATAGCTCCACCTATCCTGGGATCCGAGAAGCATACCAGGTGTTCCAGGAGTACATCCGCTAAAAAGTATTGGCAATGCACACATTTATTCACGGTTTGAATATTAATGTCGGACGACAAATCATTGTAGAACGTTACCTATTCGTATAACGACAAACCTGATACCGAAGGCCTATCGCTCCGAGAAGTCAAACCCGCTGCAGGGAGTGCCATGCTTGTCATTCAGGAAATGAAATTAGTAGCAATTTTTATAGGCGGACACTTTGTTTTCATGTTAGTATAGCAAAATCGAGACTCAAACTACTCGAGAATGTTACCACCATGCCAGTCATTCGAACTGCTAAGTCAATAGCTTCACCTATCCTGAAACACCGACAGGCATACCAGGCATTTCTGACGTAAATCGGCTGGACAGTATTCGCAAACGACACCATAATTCACGGTTTGAATATTAAGGTATAGCGTAAAACCGTTTGGGAACGTTACCAATTGCCATAACGTCATATGTTTATCCGAAGTCCTTTCCTGCCGTGAATTTTACCCGCTGTATCGAGAGTACAACAAGGTGTTCAGAGGAACAAATGAGTATTCGTTTTAGTATCGGGCACCGTAATTTCATGAGTGAAATAGAAGATCGAGGGTCAAACCGTTCGAGAACGGTACCACCTTCATTGACGGTCGAACGACTGAGTCAATAGCTACACCTATCCACCTATTCTCAGAGAAAAACTAGGTCCTCCGGGAGTAAATCCGCTGAACAGTGTTGGTAATAGACACCTTCGTTCACGGTTTGAGTATTAAAGCAGGCCTCCAGGCTGTTACAGAACATTACATATAGGTGTAGGGTAATACTTCTAACAGAATGCCTTATCCTCCAAAAATTATCTCGCAGTATCGGGAGTATAACAACGTGCCCTGTGGTACGAAATAGTATTCATTTTAGTGACAAGAACCTTATTTCCATGCATGAATTAGAAGGTGGAGGGTCAAGCCGTTCGAGAACGTTACGACCTTCTGTGAGAATCGAATGTACAAGTCAGCAGCTTCAGCTATCCTGTGCTTGCGGGAGTCAAACCAGGTATTCCGGGCGTCCATCCGCTGAAGAGTTTGGCAAAGCACACCGTAATTAACGGCGTAAATAGCAATATGGAAATTCGAACCATCGTAGAGCGTTACCTACTGGTACAGGCACAAATCTTTTACCTGATACATACCCTCCGAGAATATAACCCGCCGCAGCAAGGGTCTTGCTAAGTGTCCATACCGCAAATTAGTAGACACATCAGTGAACGAACATTTTATTTGCATGTATTAATAGGAAGATGGAGGGTCAATTCGGTCGAAAACGTTACCCTCTATTTTCACAATGGCATGGCAATGTCAATAGCTTCGCCGATCATATGATTCCGTGAGTCAATTGAGTAATTCTCGGAGTAAATTCACTGAACAGTATTGGAAATGGACCAAAATTCACGGTATGGATATTAACCCTTTTTATGCAGGACGAAAAACCACTGACTATGCGATGATAACCGGCCGAATTGGACAAATATGCAACTATATGGAAAAACGCTTATAAAACCCAAACTACAATTGATATTGACACACTAAAAATTTCACGTATTCAGGACGAAATGGAGAATAATGCATGATAATGATTCTCCACTGTCGATTGAAAATAACACAAACAATACAATTATATGTAATATAACAATATTTTTCTCTTGTTCTCTCTTTCAAATCGTTTTTACACATAAAAAAGGCATTGTTTTATATTATTTTATATAATTGCAATATATTATATAATTTGCATTTCCAATTTATGATGTTAAAAAAATTGACATTTCTCAAACCAAAATAAAGGAAGAGATCGACTGCATAGTGCGGGCGGTAAACGGATTTTATCTGCTGCAAGACAAGCAATTGGTGTAGGTACTACAACATTGCTGAAACAAAACTTTATTATCACAAATATTGCTATTTAATTATCTAGCTATAGCAAATACGTATCATTTCCTTTTTATAACTAACTCAAATCATTTACTAATTATAGGATTGATGTTCGCTAATACATACACCGCCTAATCCTTTACGGCAATGAATACAAGTTGGGCGTGATCTTCGTACAGGCCCAACGTCCCTCCTACTGCAAAGAATGCAAACTTTTTCTCGCGTTCGAGGAAGTTTGCGAATACCTGGGCCTGCGGTATTAATCGATGTTTCATACAATGGCCTTTCAGCATTACTCTTTACCGTCATCCATTCGGTTGTTATTGATTCTATGATATCGGTTATGAATTCCAGTCGGATCATAGCAGTTTCTTCAGTGTTCAGGTGATATAAAATATGCGCATTCAGAACCATGCGTGAAAATATGGGAAATACAACGTGTCCAATACTTCACAGTTCTTCGTTCATGTAAATAAGCATAAACCATCATGTCTCAGACATATATAATTCCTATATATTTATTACAGTCAGATATGATAGCTGGTGTTCCTCCTTCTCTCTCCTGATTCGACCTTCGCCTTGATCTGGTTGTATTTGCGGCTGTTCCGTGTGTTGATAATAACAACACATTTTTTGTTTGTGATTTTTCTGTCTGTAAGCTGATAATAGTAATTCAGTATTACGCAAATATTTGGATTCGCTCACTTTCAGTTTTCGCTTCGTCTGCGGTGGAATATATTTCCTGCTACTTCGGATTGTTCAGATGAGAAATGTTTGCTAGCGCAGCAGATATCTTGCTAACACCATGCTGGTAGAAAAATTATCGGCTATTATATGGCATCCCTTCATCAAGTAATTTCCCACATTGAGTAATTTGTCTATTACGATATGAGCAAGGCCTTTTTGTTTTACTTCAATTTTGTCACGTTCGTCTTTGGCTCTCCGATAGCGATGAAATGACAGAGAATATTGTGTGATTGCACGTGTTAGCAACCAAAATTTTATCCCCCATCTATGGTGCTTTTTATTCGGCAAATACTGAGTTAGTGTTGGTCTGGTCTTTGTGCCTACTAATGATTCCTCTATGCTGAGGTGTTGGTTCGGTGAATAAGAGTACCTGAATTTTTCCGTGGTGCTATGGTTCTGTTGTCCACAGTATGAATGAAAGTACATAATAACCGGAATTTATTATGGCTAAACGTTTGCCCAAACTATGGAATATTCCTATGGTTTGTTGACCAGTAACTAAACAGTGTATGTCTACGGGTTATTCCCATCTCAAGCAAGGCGGCTATGAAAGCCTTCATCTCTGGAACTGTGGTATTCCTCCAGTTCATTGTTCTAGATGCAATTGATATTCTAGGCGTGCTGTCGAAAAATGCTTTTGCGTACCGATTTGTTTCTGTTTTCATGATCTCAAGAAATTCAGGAGTGAAGAATAAATTGAAATAAATAATAGGTCATTAATTCTTCGGTGGAATATGTTTCGGACCCACAGTTTCCAAAAATAATGAGCGTGGGTTATATAGCGTATCATTTCCAACAGTAGTTTCAGTGAAATCCGTAAAAGATTCCTCACTATCGATAATATGTACATCTTGCCCCTCTTCTTGGTCAGTTTCAGTATCGCTAAGTACTCGGTGAACATTCCGTCGTCTCGGTACACATAACTGATCATCACTATCAGAATCTTCTTCATTTATTTCAAACTCGCTAAAAAACCGAACTAATTCTTCGTCTTCCATAGTTGGATAAGGGCACAGCTTTTTTAATAAAACTGTTGAAAAACGTCTAGGTTTTTCTCACAAAAGAACGTCACAGAACACGGGTTAGAAACTCTCTTTGTGAAAGTCAAACAAAGACTGAAAGAAGGATTGCAGCCTCGATGAACTGCGTGGCATACGAACTCTTAGATAACTAACATAATCAGTTCAACTTGGGGGCTAGAAGAGTGTCTGGCGTCGAGTCTCCATCTTATCGCTCCTTCGTACACCTCCGGTGTAGAATGTGTAAAATGTCAGACCCAAATCGGTTTACAAATTATTTGTCACCGAAATTTGATAATTTACAATCAAATTATATCATTTATAAATTTATTTACAGATAAAGTTGTCTCGCAATGCGAAGAATAGGGCGTTATTACACGCGCGAAGATATATCGTCGTTGGCACTTTTGGCTAGTGTAGCAAATGACGATATATCGTCGTCCGGCACTAGAACTGTTAAAGAAGTGAGTCAATCCGTTGGAGGACAGTACCAATTTGAGTTAAGCCATTCTTTTTACCGAATACCATACCTTCCGTGGACCTAACGCGCTGTATCGAGATAATAATTGCGTGTGCAAGGAAACAAATTAGTGCGAACTTAAGTGGCGTAGACCTTAATTTCATGCACGAATTAGTAGGGCGACGGACAAATCAATCTACCACGTTACCACCTTCTTCTAGAGCCGAACTTCTATATCAATAGCTACAACTATCCTCTTATTCCGAAGGTCATACAAGGTATTCCAGGAGTCAAAACGGTGTAAACATCTGGCATCGGACACCTTAATTCACGGTGTGAATATTAAGGTAGAGCGACAAACCTTTGTATAACTTCACCTACAGGTGTAGTGTCAAACTTTATACAGAAAGCCTCACCTACCGCGAAACAAACCCGCTGTACCGAGAGTATGACCTTGTGTTCGAACAAACACATAAGTTTACATTTTAGTCACGGGCAACTTAATATCATGAATGAATTAGAACATCGATGTTCAAACCGATCGAAAACGTTACGACCTTCTGTGAGAAACGAACAGCTAAGTGAGTAGCATCACATAGTCTGTGAATCGGGGAGTCAAACCATTTATTCCGGGATTACGTCCGCTGAGGAGTATTGGCGATAGACACCTTCATTCAGGGTACGAGTATTATAGTTGAAAGTCAATCCTTCGGTGAATATTATCAATTCTTATTGCGTCCTTCATATTGCTCAAGACAATACCTTCCTAGAACATAACGCGCCTTAGTGTGTGTCATGATTAGTGCTCACTGAATCAAATTAGTAGACACAATAGCAGAGGCATAGCTTAATTTGATATATGAATTAGAAGATCGTGGGCCAAACGCAAAGAGATCGTTACCACTATCTGTGTGTGTCTATCGGTGAAGTCAATAGCTACACCTCACCTGTGATTGCGATGATTATACCACGTATTACGTCAGTAAATTTGCAGAAGAGTTTTTTCAACAGACACCTTAATTCTCGGTATGATTGCTGAAGCAGATCGTCAAACCGTTGAAGAACGTTACCTACTCGCATAACGTTAAACCTGTTACCGAATGCTTTCTCTTCCGAGAAGCTATCCCGCCGTATCGAGCGTATAACTTCGAGTCGAGAGAAGCACATATGTATACATTTTAGTGATGGGCACCATAGTTTCATGTATGAATAAGAAGATCGAGCGTCAAACCGTTGGAGAACGTTATCACCTTTCTTGAATGTCATACCTCTAAGTCAATAGCTACACCTATCCCTTGATTCCGAGAGGCAACTCAGATATTACAGGAGTATATGCGATGAACAGTATAGACTTGACGGTTGGTCTCAAACGGTTTGACGCTTTACTTTTCTATTCAAACCTCGTATTAAGGTGTCTATTGGTAGTACTGTTCAGCGGATTTACCCCAGGAATACTATCCGAATCCTTGGATCGTTGAAGCTATTGAGTTATCCGTTAGAATCTCAAACAAGGCGGTAACTTTCTCGAATGGTTTGGCGTTCGATCTTCATATTCATAATGAAATGAAGGACCCCGTCACTGATATGAATACTAATTTCTTTCTCTGCATCCAAGTTATACCCTCGATACAGCGGATTATGTTCACTGAAGGTAAGGCATCAGGTAAATAGTATGCCGTTATGACAACTGGTAACGTTCTCAAACGGTTTCATGTTCTACTTCAATATTCACACCGAAAAGTAAGGCGTCTATTGTCAATACCGTTCAGCGTATTTCCTGCTGGAATAACAGGTTTGACTTTACGGAATCACAGGGTAGCTGAATCTATTGACACAGCCGATCGACTCCCAAACAGTGTGGTAACATTCTCGAATGGTGTGACACTAGATCTCCTAATTCATACATGAAATTATGGTGCCCGTCACTAAAATGTATACTAATTTGTATCTTTGATCACGGTGTTATACCCTCAATACAGCGGCTTAGCTTCACGGAAGATATGGCATCGGAAAAAAGTTTGAATCTATACGAATAAGGAACGTTCTACAACTGTTAGACACTGTATTTTAAAACTCGCACCGTGAATTACGGTGTCTACTGCGAATGCTGTTCTGCGCATTTACACCCGGTATACCTGGTTCGACCCTCAGAAATGCAGGACAGGTGAAGCTGCTGACATAACCATTCGACTCTCAAATATGGGGGTATCATTCTGAAACCGTTTGACTATCCCTCTCCTATTTCATGTATGGAATTAGGTTGCCCGTCACTAACATGAACACAAATCGCCTTCATCAGACACGTATTTAGACTCTCAATACGGAGGGTTCGGTCCACGGTACGTAAGGCCTTCGGTAAAGGTTTGACTCGATGCAAATTGGTAACGTTCTCGTGCTCGAACGGTTTGACCATCGATATTCTAATTCATACATGAATTCAAGGTGCCGGCACTAAAATATTAACTAACTTGTTTCTCTAAACACGAAGTATTACTCTCCATTCGGCGGGTTAGCGCCACGGTCGGTAATGCTTTCGGTAAAACAGTTGACATTGCAGGAATTGATAATGTTCTCAAACGGTTTGACGATCTAGTTTAACATTAAAGCCGAGAATTAAAGTGCCTATTCCCAACAGGATTGAGCGGATTTATTCCCGGAACACATGGCTTGACTGACAGAATCGGAGGATGGGTGAAGCTGTTGACATTGCCTTTCGTCACTCACAGAAGGTGGCAACGTTCTGGGGCTGCTTCACACGCGATCATGTAAATCGTACAAGAAGATAAGGTACCCGTCAATGAAATGAATGCTATCCACTCCCTCTGAACACGAAGATATACTCTCGATACAGTGGCTTAGTTTCTCGGAGGGTAATGTTTTCGGTAAAACGTTTGACTTCATAACAAATGGTAAAGTTCTCTCACGGTGTGACGCTCTATATATCTAGTTTGATCTGCGAATTAAGATTTCAATTGCCAATACTGCACAGCGCATTAACATCCGAAATATTTCGTTTGACTTTCGGAATCACAGGATATACGGAGCTATGAACTTACCTGCTCGAATCTCAAGGCTGGTGGTAACGTTCTGGAACGATTTGACCCTCGATCCAGTAATTCATACATGTGAAGTATTTGACTCCGCCGTTCGACACGCAAAGAAGGTGATTACCATCCCGTACGGTTTTACTCTACATCTTCTAATTTATACACGAAGATAAGGTTCCCGTCACTGAAATGAAAATTAATTTCCCTCTGAACACGAGGTTATACTCTCGATGTGGCGGGTTACGTTCTTGGACGGTAGGGCCTTCACTAAATCTTTTGACATTATACCAATAGGTAACATTCTACAAGGGATGGACTGCGTACCTTAATATTCATACTGTGAATTAAGATGTCCATTGTCAGTATTGCACAGTTTTATGACTCATTATCCGTTCGACACACAAAAAAAGGCGGTAACGTCCTCAAACTGTTTGACAATCGATCTTCGAATTAATTCATGAAATGAAGGTGCCCGTCTCTAGAACTTATAGTCATATGTTCCACTGAGCTCCAGATTATATGCGCGATTCGTCGCGACAGTCGCTCGGAGGGTGCGGCTGTTTTTACAATGTTTGACGTCATTCCAATTGGTAACGCCCTAAAACGGATTGACGTAATGCTTTCGCATTCAGACCATGTATTAAGGGGACTAATGCCAACACTGTTCAGCGGATTTACTCTCGGAATACCTGGTTTGTCTCACGGAATCAATGGTTAAGTGTAACTATTGACGTAGCCATTCATCTCTCAGGGAATGAGGTAACGTCTCAGAACGGTTTGACCCTCAATAGTCTAATTCATACATGAAATAGCGGTGCCCGTCTCGCAAATGTAGACTAATTTTCTTCCCTATACACGAAGTTCTTCTGTCGATAAAGCGGGTTATCTACTCGGATGGTAAGCCCTACTGTAAAGCCTTTGACACTAGCCCAATAGGTAACGTTCTACAAAGCATAGACAGTACACATTATTATTCAAGCCGTGAATTATGGTATACACTGCCTATAGTGTACAGCGGATTGACTCCCGTAATACCTGCTCTGACTAACGGAATGACAGGATAGTTCAAGCTACTAACTTGTCCGTTCGACTATCAAAGAAGATGGGATCGTCCTCGAACGGTTTGACGCCCGAGCTTCTTATTCATAATGAAATTTAGGTCGCGGTCATTAAAATGTTTACTAATTTGGTCCCCTGATCACGAAGATATACTCTCGATGAAGCAGCAGATTTCGCGAAAGGTACGGCATTTGGTAATACGTTTGACTTTAAAGTAATTGGAAACGTTTTTTATACACGGAGTGACGCTATATTTTAATATTCACTCCGTAAATTATGGTATCATTTGCCAATAATCTTCAGCAGATTTACTCCGGGAATACCAGGCTTGGCTCCCAGAATCACAACTATAGGTGAAGCTATTGACTCAGCAGTTCGACTCTCAAAGAAGATGGTAACTTTCCGGAAGGGTATTGCCAATAGATACCATAATTCACGGTTTGAATAGTAAAGTAGAACGTCAAACCGTTTGAGAACGTTACCTATTGCTATAAAGACAAACGCCTTACTTGAGACCTTACCCTCCAAAATATTAACCACCTCTATCGGGAGTATAACTGGGTGTTCTGGGAAGGAAGTTAGTATTCATTTCAGTGTCGGTAACCGTAACTTCGTGTTTGAATTAGAATATCGATGGTTGAAGCGATCGAGAAAGCTGCCACCAACTTTGAGAGTCGGACATATAAGAATTCAGCTGCACATATCCTGTGATTCCGAGGGGCAAACCAGGTATTCCAGGAGTCAACCCGCTGTATTCTATGGGCAGTGTATCCCTCAATTCTCGGTTTGAATACTAATGTACACAGTCTAAGGTTTGTAGAACGATACATATTGGGTTAGTGTCATAAGCTTTACCGAAGGGCTTACCAACCGAGAAGCTATTCCGCGGTATCGACAGTACAACTTCGTGTATAGAGAAATAATTAGTCTACATTTTAGTGACGGACCCCGTTATTTCGTGTATAAATTAGCAGATCCAGGGTCAAACCGTTCGGAAACTTTACCTCATTATCTGAGAGATGAACGGCTAATTCAATAGCTATAAATAACCTGTGACTCCGAGAAACAAACCAGGTATTCCTAATGTAAATCTGCAGAACACTGTTGGCATTAGTCACCTTAATTCATCGTCTGATTACGAAATCATTGCTTCAATCCGTTTTAGGACATCAACAATTAGAATGAAGTCGAACGTTTTACCGAAGGCCTTGCCTTCAGGGAACCAAACCCGCCGAGTCAAGGGTATAACTTGGTTTTCGGAGAAAGAAATGGGTGTACATTTCAGTGTCGAGCACCTTAAATTCATGCATAAATTAGATGATCGAGTGTCAATCCGTTGAACAGCGTTACAACCTGCTGCACGAGTCGAACGGTTAGGTCAATAGCTTCGCCTATTCAGGCAATCCGAGAGTCATATCAGGTAAACAGGGAGTAAATCTGCTGAACTGTATAGGCAATAAACTACGTAATTCTCGGTGTGAATATTAATGTAGATCATCAATCCGTTTGAGAAAGCTAGCAAAGTGTATAACGTCAAAAGCATTACGCAAGTCTTACCCTCCGAAAGCATAACCCGCTGTATCGAGGATATAACGCCGTGCTCAGAAACGCAAATTTGTATTCATTTTAGAGACTGGCACCTTAATATCATGTATGAATAAGAAGATCAAGGGTCAAACCATTCGGGAAAGTAACCACATTCCTTGAGATTAGAACGGCTTAGTGTCAATAGCTTCATACATTCTGGGATTCAGAAAGTCAAGCGAGATATTCCGGGAGTATATGCTATGGACAGTACTTGCAACGGATACCTCAATTCGCGGATTGAATATTAAAATAGAGCGTTACACGTTGAGGGCGATATAATTGTTACAAAGTTAAACATTTTTTCAAGTGCCTTATCTTTCGAGTAGCTAACCAGCCGTACCGAGAGTATAGCTTCGTGTTTAGAGAAATACATTTGCGTACATTTTACGGACGGCATGATAAATTCATGAATGAATTAAAATATCGAGGGTCATGTACGAATTAGAAGGTTGAGTGTCAATCCTTTCCAGAACGTTACCACCTCCTGTGAGAGACTAACCGCTAAGTCAATAATTTCATGTGCTCTGTGATTCCGGGAATCGAACCAGGCATTCCGGGAGTAAATCCACTGTAGAGTTTTAGCAATAGACACCTTAGTTCAGGGTTTCAATATTAAAATATAGCGTAAAACGGTTCGAGATCTTTACCCATTGTTGCGTAGTCAATCGTTCTACCGAAGACATTACCTTCCGCGGATGTCACCCTTTTCATCTAAACTCTAATATCGTGATCGGATGGCGTATTATTGTACATTTTAGTGAGGTATACATTAATTTCATGTATGAAATGGACGACCGAGGGTCACACCAGGTATTCCGAAAGTGAGTACGGTGATCATTCTAGGCAATAGACACTTTAATTTACAGTTTGTATACTAAATTATGCCGTCTATCCATCTGAGACGGTTACCAATTCGTGTCAAGATATACTTCTTGCCGAATACCAAACCCTCCAAAGGCCTAACCCACAGTATCGAGTGTATAACTTCGTGTTCAGAGTAACGTAATCAGTACACCATTTAGTGACGGGTACCACAATTATATGTATGAATTAGAAGATCGAGGGTAAAACCATCCGAGAACGTTTCAACCGTCTGTGTGAGCCGATCGGCTATGTCAATACCGTATCCTATCCTGCGATTCAGAGATGCAAGCCAGGAAATCCGAGAGTCATCCTTTGAACATTTTTGGTAATAGTCACTATAATGCGAGGTAGAAACAGTAAAGTATTGAGTCAAACCGTCGCAGAGCAATACCAATTTGTATAAAGTCATGCTTCTTACCGAATACCTAACCTTCCGCGAATCTCACCGGCTTCATCGAGAGTATAAGATCAGGATCATAGAAAGAAATTGGTCTTCATTTCTGTGACGGGCGCCGTAATTTCATGTATCAATTAGAAGATAGAGGTTCAAACCGTTCGAGAACGTTACCACCTTCTTTGAGGGTCGAACGGCTATGTCAAGAGCTTCGTCTACCCTGTGAGTCCAACAGCAAATGCAGGTATTTCGGGAGTAAATCCGCTGAACGGTATTGGCATTAGACACGCTATATCACTGTACAAATATTAAAGTTCTGCGTCAATCCTTTCGAAATCGTTACAAATTGGTATAAAATCAAACATATTACCGAAGGCATTATCTACCGAGAACCGCACCGGCTTCATCGAGAGTATAACTCCGTGTTTGGAGAAGAAAGATAGTATTCATTTTAGTGACGGGCACCTTAACATCATGCGTGATTTAGATGATCGAAGATCATACCGCTCTATATCGTTGCGACCTTCTCTGAGATACGCACAGCTAGGCCAATAGCTTCACGTATCCTGTAATACCAAAGGTAAAACCAGGTGTACCGGCATTAAATCCTCTGATGAGTATTGATAATACGCAACTTCAATAGCGGCAGGAATATCAATGATGAAAGTCAAACCGTCGGAGAACACTACCAATTGATATAAAGACATTGTTTTTACCCAATGCCTTACTGACCGAGAACCCAATCTGCTGTAGCGATTGTATTCTTCAGTTTTCACGTGATCACATCAGTACACATTTTAGCAGACCGGCACATTATTTTCATATATACAGAAGAAGATAGCGAGTTAATCCGTTTGCGAACGATATCACCTTCTTCGAGAGTCGCACAGCTATGACAATAGCGACAGGTATCTTATGACACCCAGAGTCATACCATGTATTCCGGTAGTATATCCGCTGGATAGGATTGGCAATAGACACCATAATACACAGTTTGAATGAAAAAGTAGATTATCAAATCGATTATGGGCGTTGCCAATTGATGCAAAGTCAAACAATTTACCGAAGGCCTTAGCATCGGGGAAGCTAATCTGCTGCTTCGAAAATATATCTTCATTCGCTCAGCGAATGAAATTAGTCTTCATGTCTGTGACGGGAGCCTTAATTTCATGTATGAAATAGAGAATCGAGTGTCTAACCGTTCGAGAACGTTACATTCTATGGGATTCGAACGGCTAAGTTAATAGCTTCACGTATCCAGTGATTACGAGAGCAAAACGAGTTATTCCGGTAGTAAATCCAAGCAGTATTGGCCAAGTACACCTTAGTTCACCGTATGAATATTAATGTACAGTGTCTAACCGTTGTCGAACGTTAAATAGTCGTATACTGTCAAACTTTTTACCGAAGGGCTTACGTCCGGATGACATACCCCGTTGTTTCGAGAGTGTAACTTCGTGTTCAGAGAAGCAAATTAGTATACATTAAAGTGATATACACCTTAATTTCAGGTGTGAATATGGCAATCGCGTGCAAAGCCTTTCAGCAACATTATCAACTTTGTTACGTGTCGCATAGCTAAAGCATTACTTTCACGTATCCTGTGATTCCCAGAGCAACAAATGTTATAGCGGGAGTTAATTCGCTGAACAATATTGGCTATCGACGCCTTAGTTCACGGTTTGAACATTAAATCAGGCAGGCGAGCCATCGGTGAACATTACCAAACGTTATAAACACATACTTTTTACAGAATAACTCACATTCCGTGATCCTAACTATCTGTATCGAGAGTATAACTTCGTCATCAGAGAAGCAAACTAGTATATACTTTAGGGACGAGCCCCTTAGTTGCATGTGTGTATTAGAAGGTCAAGTGTCGAAACATTGGAGAACGTAACCACCCTCTATGGGGATCGAAAGCTACGTCAATAGCTTCACCCATCGTGTGATTCCGAGAGGCAAACCGGGTAATGCGGGAGTAAATCTGCTGAAGAGTGTTGGCATTAGACACCATAGTACACGGTTTGAATTGTAAAATAGAGCGACTATCCGTTTGGGATCGTTACCAATTGATATAAAGGTATTCGTTTTACGGAGGATCTTACCTTCCGAGAAGTTAACCCCCTATGTCGAGAGCATGACTTCGTGGTCAAAGAAGCCAATCAGTTTCTATTTTAGTGACGGGAACCTTAACTTCATGTATGAATAAGATGGTCGACGCTCAAACGGTGCGGGAACGTGCCCAACACCTTTGAAAGTCGAACAGCTAAGTCAATACCTAAAACCATCCTGTGATACCGAGAGCCAAACGATGCATTCCGGCAGAATTCAGCTGATCCGTATGGGAATTAGACACACTGATTCACGTTATAAATACTAGAGTACAGAGTGAATCCTTTGTAGAACGTTACCTATTGGTATAGAGTCAAGCTTTTTCGCGTAGGCCTTACCTTCCGAGATGCAAACCCGCAGTATTGTGAGTATAACATCGTGTGCAGCGGAAGAAATTAGTATCCATTTCAGTGACGGCCTCGTTAACGTGATGTATATATTAGAAGACGGATGGTCACGCCTTTCGGGAAAGTTACCACCCACTTTTTGAGTCGAAAGGATAAGTCAATAGCTCCACCTATCCAGTGATTCGGAGAATCAAACGAGATATTCCGACAGTTAATCCTCCAAACGTAATTGGTAATAGACTCCCGAATTCACGGTTTGAATATTAAAATAGAGAGGCAACCCATTCGAGAACGTTACCAATTCCCTATATAGCCAAACGCTTTACGGAATGCCTTACCGTCCGGGGCGCTATCCCCGCCGTATCAAGAGTATATCTTCGTGTTTAGAGAGGCACATTAGTTTCCAATTTAGTGACGGCTCCTTAAATTCACGTATGAATTAGAATTTCGTGAGTCAGATCTTTTGAGACCTTTACCACCTTCTGTGAGAGACGAATGGCTATGTCAATAACTTCACCTATCCTATTCTTCGGAGTGGCAAACCAGGTACTCCGGGCGTAAATCTGCTGTTCAGTGTGGTCATTAGGCACCCTATTTCACGGTACAAATCTTAAAGTACACAGTCATATCGTTGTAGCACAATGCTTATTGGGATAGAGTCAAACTTTTCACACAAGGCATTAGATTCGGGAAGCTAACCCGCTGTATCGAGAGTATAACTTCGAAGTCAGGGAAACAAATTATAATACATTTTATAGACGACCACCTTAATTTCATATATGAATTTGAATATCGAGGATCAAACCGCTCGGGAACGTTACCAACTTCTTTCAGTTTCGAGAAGATAAGTAAATAGTTTCACAAATCCGGCGATTCCGAAAATGAAACCAGGTGTTCCTGGGGGAAATCAGCTGAACAGTATTGGCAATAGAAGCACTATTTCACGTTATGAATATTAAAGCAGACCGACAAACCATTGTAGAGAGTCACCTGTTTGTATAGTGCTAAACACTTTGCAGATAGGCTTAACTACGGAGAAGCTAACCCGTAGCTTCGAAAGTATATCTTCGTGTTCAGAGGATCAAATTAGTTGACACTATAGACGCGGTGACCTTAATTTCATGCATGAATTGGAATATTGAGGGTCAAACCGTTCGAGAAACTTATTACTATATTTGAAATTCACACATCTAAGTAAATAGCTGCAGCTGTCCTCGAATTCCGAGATGCAAATCAGGAATTAAGGAAATAAATACGCTGAAACAATTGGCAATATACACCTTAAATCACGGTGTGAATTTTAAATTAGAGCGTCAAAGCGTTCGTGAACGTTACCATTGGTATAAAGTCATTCTTCCTTCCGAATACTTTATCTTCCTAAAACTTTACCCGCTGTATCGAGTGCCATGCCTATTGCTACGGAAACAAATTAGGAGACATTATAGCATACGAGCAGCATTTTTTCATTTATGAATAGCAAAATCGGGAGTACAATAGTTGGATGACGATCCCACCTTCTTTGACAGCCGCACATCTATGTCAATATTTTTCACCTATCCTGAGATTTCTAGAATCAAATCTGGTATTCCGGGAGAAAACCCGATGAACAGTATTGGGTATAGGCACATTAATTTACGGATTCAATATTAATGTTGGGCGTCCAACCGTTCGAGTGCGTGACCAACTTCCATAAAGTCAAAAGTTTGTCAAAGTCCTTACCTTCAGCGAACCTCATTGGCATCATCGAGAGTATAAGTTCGTGTTCACAGAATGAAATTAGTATCCATTTCAGAGTCGAGCACCTTAACTTCATGTACGTATTACTAGAGAGATGGTCAAACCGTTCGAGAACGTAACCACGCTCTCTGAGAGACGAACGGAGATGACAATAGCTCCACCTATCCTGTGATTCCGTGAGTAAAACCAGGTAATCCGAGAGTAAATCCGCTGAAGTGTATCGGCAATAGATAGCTCAATTCACGGAGTGAGTATGATAGCAGACCGTCAAGCCGTTGTAGAACATTCCATTTTCGTGTAGGGTAAAATTCCTTACAGAACGCCTTACACTCCGAAAAACTGGTACCCTGTATCGAGAGTATACCACCGTGTTCAGAGGTACGAACTGGTATACATTTTAGTCACGAGCACCTTAGTTTCATGTATGAATTAAAATATCGAGGGTCACTCCGTTCGAGAATGTTGCCGCATTCTGTAAGGGACGATCAGCCAAGTGAATAGCTTCACCAACCCTGAGATTCCGAAAGTCAAACCAGGTATTCCGGGAGTAATATCGCAGACAAGTAATGGCAATAGACTCCGTGATCCACGACTTGAGTTTTAAAGTCACACGTTAAATCATTGCAAAACGTAACCTATTCGTTTAGAGTCATATCTCTTACCGAAGGCCTATCCTTCTGAGAAGCCGAACTCGATGTAGGGAGCGCCTTGCTTACTATTCACGGAAAGAAATGAGTGGGCATTTTCGCAGATGGACACTTTATCTTCATGTATGCATAGTATGATCGAGAGTCAAATTGTTCGAGAACGTTACCTCCATCCTTGGGAGTCGATCAGCTACGTCAATAGTAGCACCATTCCTGTGATACCGAGAGCCAAAGCAGGTACTCTGGGGGAAAATCAGCTGCACAGTATCGGCATTAATACCCTATTTCCCGGTAAAAATATTAAAGTGCAGGGTCAAACCTTTCTTGAATTAAACTCATTGTTATAGAATCAAACTGTTTACCGAAAGCCTTACCTTCCGCGAAGATCGCACGCTGTATCGAGAGTATAACTTCGTGTTCTGGGAAGAAAATTCATATACACATTATGTACGGGCACCATCAATTCTTATATGGTTTAGAATATCCGGGATCAATACGTTCGACAACATTACCACCTTCTTCAGGTGTCGAGCGGCTAAGTCAGTAGCTTCACCTATCTTGTATTTCCGAGAGGGTTAATACAGGTATTCCGGGAGTAAATCCTCTGAATAGTATTGACAATAGAGACTTTAATTCACGGTATGGATATTAAAGTATAGGTTCAAGCCGATGGAGATCGTTGCAACTTGGAATACAGTCTAACTTGTTGTGGAATACCTTGCCTTCGAAGAATGCAACACGCTGTAGCGAGAGGCTATCCTAATGTTCACCTAAACAAATAAGTGGGCACTGTAGCAGATGGGACATATTAATTTTATGTATGAATAATCTGATAGAGGGTCCAACTGTTCGAGAACGTTATCACCGTTCTTGAGCGCTGCACAGCTAAGACAACAGCTCCACGTATCCTGTTACTCCGTAACTCAAACTAGGTATTCCAGGAGTAAATCCGCTGAGTAGTATTGGCAAAAGGCACCTCAATTCACGGTTCGAATATTAAAGCAGAGAGCCAAACCGGTGTAGAACGTTACCAATTGGTACTGAGTCAAACATTTTACCGGTTGCCCAATCTTCGTAGACGCTATCCCCCCGTATCGAGTGCATAGATTCAAGTACAGATCAAGAAATTTGTAAACGTTTTTGTGAGGGGCACATTAATATCATTATGAGCAAGTAGATCGACTGTCAAGCGGCTCCATAACGTTGTCACCATCTGCACGAGACGAACGGCTAAGTGAATAGCTTCACCTATCCTGAGATTCCAAGATACAATCCAGGTATGCCGGAAATAACACGGCAGAACAGTACTGGCTG
>NW_027471588.1:0-23255 GCF_051020765.1 Lasioglossum baleicum
CTCTACTTTGGTATTCGTACCACGTATTATAGTGTCCAATGGTGATAGTGCACTGTGGATTGTCTCAGGGAATACCTGGTTGGACTTTCGGAATAACAGGATCGGTGAAGTTACTGACGTAGCTGTGCGACTCTCAAGAATGTGATAACATTCACGAACGTATTGACTCGCGATCTCCATACTCATCCATGAAAAAAACATATCCGTCTCTAAATTGAGTAAACATTTTCTTCTATAAACACGTAGCAATACCCCAGATACAGCCAATTTGTTTCTCGAAAGGTGAGGCATAGCGAAAGAGCTTGACACTATAATAATAGGGAATGTTCTACAAGGGTTTGACACTCTACTTTAATATTAAAGCCGTGAATGAACGTGTCCATTGGTAATACTGCACTGCGGATTGACTTCCGTAATACCTGGCCTTACCCTCGGAACCTCATGATGGCTGTAGCTACTGACTGAGCCACTCGAGTCTCAGTGAAGGTTCTAACGTTCCCGAAAGGATTGACCACCCATCCTATAATTTTTACATTAAGTTAATGTCCCAGTCACTAAAATGTTAACTAATATGTTGCTCTGAACATGATGTTATACTCTCGATGAAGCGGGTGAGGTTCGCAGAATATACGTCCTACTGTAAATCGTTTGACTTTAAAACAAATGGTACCGTTCTCAAACGGATTGAGGATCTACTTTAAACTTAAAACAGAGAAATAAGATGTCCATTGCCAATACTCTTCAGTGGATATACCCCTCGTATATCTGCCGTGACTCTCCGATCCACAGGATAGGTGAAGCTGTTGTGTTATTTGCGCCATTCCATGAAGACGGTGGCAACGTTCTCGGACTGTTTGACTCTCGATTATGCAATTCTTACTCGGAAATCATGTGTCCGCCTGCTAAAGTATGTACTGATTGTTTCCGCGGATAGTCAGCAAAGCACTCTCTACACCGGCCTAGGCTTCTCGGACGGTGAGCCCTTCCGTAAAAATTTGACTCCATACGAATAGGTAACTTTCAACAACGGTTTGACTCTGATCATTAATACTTATTCCGTGAATTAGGATGTCTAATTTCTATGCTGTATAGGGGATATACTCCCGATATACCGGATTTGATAGGCGGAATCACGCGATATGTGAAGCTATTGTTTTTGCCGTTCGATTTCCAAAGAAGTTTGTATCGTTATCGAACGGTTTGACACACGATCTTCGTATTCATACCTGAAATTAAGGTAGGCGTCGCTAAAATATGTACAACTTTGTTTCGCTGGACACCAAGTGTTACGCTCGATACAGCGGGACCGGTTCCCCAAAGATAAGGCCATCGGGAAATAATTTGGCTCCATACCAATAGGTAACGTTCTACTACCGTTTGACGCTCAGCATGAGTATTCAAACCGTGGAACAATGTGTCAATTGCCAATATTTCACAGCGTAGTAACTCACGGGATACCTGGTTGGGCTCTCGAAATCACACGACAGGTGAAACCTTCCACTTAGCCGTTCGACTATAAATGCGGGTAGTAACGCCCTCGATCGGCTTGAGTTTCGATGTTCTATATCATTCGTGAATTTAAGGTGACGTCCCTGAAGTGTACACAAGTGTGTTTCCGTAAACAAGAAGCATTACTCTCGATACGGGGTGATCGGTAAGGGATTGGGTAAAACGTTTGACTTTAAAGCAACTGCAACACTCTCACACGGTGTAATATTGAATCCGCGAATTAAGGTATATGTTTCCAGTACTGTACAACGCATTTACTCCCGGAACAGCTGATTTGACTTACGGAGTCGCAGGTATCGGGAAGCTATTAACTTAGCTGTTCGTCGCCCACAGAACGTGGTAACGCTCTCGATCGGTTTGAACCTCGATCCCCTTGGTCATACTTGAAGTAAAAATGACCGTCACTAAAATCTCTGCAAATTTGTTTCTCTGAAAACGAAATTATACTGTCGTTGCAGCGGGCTTGGTTCTGGGAAGTTAACGAATGCGGTATAGGGAATGACTTTATACCAATTGGTAATGTTCTCAGACGGATTGACATTCTACTGCAATATTCATACCGTGAGTTAAGGTGTAGATTGCCGCTACTCTGCAGCGCACTTACTCCTGGAACATCAGGCATCAGTCTCGGAATTACAGGATAAGTGAAGCTGATGACTCAGCCGTTCTACTCTCAAAGAAGGTGGAAACGTTTTCGAGCGGTTTGACGCTCTGTCATCTTATTCGTACATGCAGCTAAGGTGCGTATCACTAAAATTGATTCCAATTCGGTTCTCTGAACACGAAGTTATTCCAGCGGATCAGCGGGCTGTGTTCCCGGAAGGTAAGTTATCCGGTCAGGAGTATGACGTTAAAAAAATTGGTTACGATCTCCAGCCGTTTGACTCTGTACTTTATTATCCATACCGTGAGTTGCGTGGTCTAATACCAATACTGATCAGCGCATTTGCTCCTGCAATACCTGATTTGCCTCTGGAAATCAGAGAAGAGGTGCTGCAATTGACTTAAATATGCGATGCTCAAAGAAGGATATAACGATGTCGTATCGCTTGACACTCGATCTTCTAATTCTTACATGAAATAAAGGTGTACGCCACTAAGATGAATAATAATATCATTCCGTGAACACGAACTCCTTCTCTGGATGAAGCCGGAGAGATTCGCGGAAGGTAAGGTCATCTTCCAAAAGTTTAAGTCTGTATCAGTCGGTAAATTTCAACATGAATTTGACACTGAACTTTCATATCTACACCGTGAAATAGGTTGCCAAGTATTAATAGTGTTCGCGGGTTTACTCCAGGTATATCTGGTTTGACTTTCGGAATCACATTGTAGTTGACGCTGTTAACTTAGCCGTCCGACTCTAAAAGAAGGAGATAACGTTCTCTCTCTGACGTTATACTCTCGGTACAGCTGGTTAGCATGTCGAATGAAAAGGCGTTCGGGATAGGATTTGATTTTATAGCAATATGCAACCCTCTGCAGCGGTATGACTGTCTGCTTTATTATTCATAGCGTGAATTAAGGTGTCTATTGTCAAGACTGTTGAGCCTATTTACTCCCGGAATACATGGTTTTACTCTCAGAACCGCAGGGAAGGTGAAGGTATTGACATAGCCGGTCGACTGTCACGGAAGGTGGTAACGCTCTCGATCGCTTTGACTCTCGGTGATGATAATTATTCACAAGCATGTCGTTCGCTAAAATGCCTTCTAATTTGTTTCCAGGAACATTAAGCAGGACACTAGCTATAGCGAGGTAGGTTCTCAGAAGGTATGGTATTCGGCAGAAAGAAGGACTTTATACCAATTAGTAATGGTCACCAGCAGTTGGACTCCCTACTTTGATATTCATAACTTGGATTAAGGTGTCCATTGCCTGTACTGAACAACGGATTCACTCCCCGTACACCCAGTTCGAATTTTTGCAATCACAGTACGGGTGAAGGTATTGACTTTGCCCTTCGACTCGCTAAGGAGGTGGTATCGTTCTCAATCGATATTGACTCACGATCTTCTATACAATACATGAAATTATGGTGCCTGTCACTAAGATTAAGAATAATTTGTTTCTATGTACAAGAAGTCACACTCTCGATGCAGCGGGTCAGGTTCTCGTATGGCAAGGTCTTCGGAGCAACGTTTGACTTTATACAAACTTGTAACGATCGCAAGCGGTATCACGCTCTACTTTAATAATCAATCCGTTAATTAAGGTGTCTAGGGCCAAAGCTGTTCAGCGGATTTACTCCGGAATACCTGGTTTGACTCTCTTAATCTCTTGATAGGTGAAGCTATTGACATAGCCCTTCGTGTCCCAAAGAAGCTGGTATCGTCCTCCAACAGTGTCGCCCTTGACCTTCTAATTCTTACATGTAATTTTGATGCCGTCACTATAATTTGTACTAATGTGTTTCTCTATCCATGAAGCTACACCTTCGATACGGCGGGTCTGCTTCTCGGTCGGTAAGGTTTTCTGTAAAACGCTTGACATTGTAGTAACTGGTAATGATCTCAAGAGGGGTGACGCTCTATTTTAAAATGCAAACCATGGAATGCGGAGTCTGTTGCCAATAATCATCAGCGGATTTAGTCTTGGAGTACCTGGTTGGGCTCTCTGAATCACAGGTATTTGTGGAACTATTGGCTTATATCTTCGACTCTCAAACGGGGTGGTAACGTTCTAGAAAGGTTTGTACGACGATCTTCTCATTGGCACATGAAGTTAAGGTGCCTGTCACTGAAATCATTACAAATTTCTTTCACTGGTCACGGTGTTATACTGTAGATATGGCGGGTTAGCTTCTACGAAAGTAGGGCCATCGGTAAAATGTTGGACTCTATACCAATAGGTACCGTTCTACAACGGTTTGACGTTCCGTTTTAATATTGAAGCCATGAATAAAGGAGCCTATAGCCATTATTGCGCAGCGGAATTATTCCGTGTATGGCTGGTGTGACTGTCGGATACTCAGAATATGTGATGATATTGACTTAGCTCTTAGAATATCATAGAAGGTCGTAACGGTCTCGAACGGTACGACCCTCAAACTACTAATGCATACATGAAATTACGGTGCTCGTCACTAAAACGTATACTAGTTCGTACCTCTGATCTCGTTGTTATACTCCCGATACAGCGGGTCAGTTGTTCGGAGGGTAAGTCATTCTGTATGAAGTGTGACCCTAGACGAATAGGTAGTGTTCTGCAAGGGCTAGACGGCCTGCTTTAATATCCAAACCATGAATTACGGTGTCAATTGCCAATACTCTTCAGCGGATTTGCTCGTGAAATACCAGGCTTGACCCTCGTAAACACAAATATCGATGAAGCTGTTGACTCAGTCGTTCGACAAAAAAGTAGCTGGTTACGATCTCGAACGATTTGACAATCTATCTTTGAATTCATACCTCAACTTAAGGTTGACGTCATTAAAATGTATACTAATTTATTTCACTCGACACGAAGATATACTCTCGATACAGCTGGATACAAGCTCGGAAGGTAAGCCCTTCGCTATACATTTTGACACTATGCATATATCTACTGTTCTACACAGTTTTGATACCGAACTTTAATATTCATAGCGCGAACTCAGGTGTCGATTGCTAATTCGGAACCGCGGAATTACTCTCGGAATACCTGGACGACCTTCGGAATCACATGACATGTACAGCTCTTCACTTAACCGTTCATATCTCACAGAAGGTGGCAACGTTCTCGAACGGTTTGAACCTTAATCTACTAATTCATGCATGAATATAAGGTGCTCGTTTCTAAATTGTATACGAGTTCGTAGCCCTGAAAGCGGTGTTATACTTTCGATATAGCGGGTCAATTTTTCAGAGTGTAAGGCATCTTATAAGACATTTAACCCTAAACGACTAGCTAATGCTCTACAAAGCCATGACGGTCTGATTTAATATTCAAACCCTGAATTCAGGCGTCTATTACCAGTACTGTACAGCGCATTTATTCCCGGAATATTTTGTTCGACATTCTGAATCACACGGTAAGTGAAGCCATTTACTTAGCCGTTCGACACACACTGAAGCTGGTAACTTTGTCGAACGGTTTGACTCTCGATCTTCTTATTCATAACGGAGTTATTGTCCCCATCACTTAAATGTTTACTAGTGTTATTCCCTAAACTCGTAGCTATACTTTCGATTCGGCGGGTTGGGTTCTCGGACTGTATGGCATTGAGTAAAACGTTTGACGCTATGCATGTAGGTAACGCTCTCAAACGGCTTGACGCTCTACTTTAATAGTCATGCAGACAATTCAGGTGTCAATTGCCGATGCTGTACAGCGGATGTGTTCCTAGTATTCCTGGTTTGACTCTCGGCATCCCAGGATAGGTGAAGGTATTCACTTAGGCGTTTGACTCTCAAAGTAGTTGGCATCGTTCTCGAACGGTTTGACACTCGACCATCTAATTCATACACGATGATCAGGTACCCGTCACTGAAATGCAGACTAATTTGTTTCCCTGAGCACGAAGTTATATTCGCGAAACGGCGTATTTGCATCATCGAAGGTAAGGCTGTCGGCAAAGTGTTGGACATTATACTAATTAGCAGCGTTCAAAAACGCTCCGCCGCTCTACTTTAATGTTCAGGCCGCGAATTAAGGTGTCCATTGCCAATACTTGCCTGCGGATTTACTTTAGGAATACCTCGTTGACTGTCAGAATCACAGCACAGATGGAGCCATTGACTTAGCTGTGCATCTCTCAAGGAAGGTGGTAACGATCTCGAACGGTCTTACCGTCGATCTTCTAATTAATACATGAAATAAAGGAGGTCGACACCATTAATTTGTTCCTCTGAATTATTGAATTATTCTCCCGATACCGCGGGATAGGCCTCTAGTGGGTGAGGACATCAGTATGAAGTTCGACTTTGTACCCATTGGTAATGTCCTCAAAATTATTGACCATCTAATTTAAATCAAACCGTGAGTTAAGGTGTCTGTTGCTAATACTGAGCAGCTGATTTCTTCAGGAATATCTGGTTTGTCTCTAGGTATCACAGGATGTGTGAATCTATTGACTAAGCCGTTCTATTTTCAAAGTAGTTGGTCATGTTCTCGATGCTTTGACTTTTTGTATTGCTATTCATGCAAGAAAATACGGTGTCCGTCTGCTATAATGTCCTGTATTTTCTTTTCGTCTGCATCGAGCAAGACACTCCCTTCAGCTGGTTAATATTCTCGGCAGGTAAGGGATTCGGTAAAAAGAATGACTCTATACGAAACGGTTCTGACCTCAAACGGTTTGACGCTCTACTTTACAATCCGAACCGTGAATTTACCTGCCTATTGGCAATACTGTGCGGCGGTCATACCCCAGGAATAACTGGTTTGACTTTTCTAATGACTGGATAGATGGAGCTATGGACTTATCCGTTCATCTCTCACAGAATGTGGCAACGTTATGGAACGTTTTGTCCACCGATCTTTCAATTCGTGCTTAAATTGTGGAGCTCGTCACAAATATGTATACTAGTTCGTACCTCTGAACATGGTGTTACACTGCCGATACAGTGGGTCAATTTTTCAGAGTGTAAGGCATTTTATAAGACAGTTAACCCAAAACGACTAGCTAATGTTCTACAACGGCATGACGGTCTGGTTCAATATTCAAACCCTGAATTCAGGAGTCTATTACCAATACTGTACAGCGCATTTACTCCCGGAATATCTAGTTTGACTTTCGGAATCGCAGGGCATGTAATGCTATTTACTTAGGTGTTCGTCTCTCACTGAAGCTGGTAACGTTCTGGAATTGTCTGCCACTAGATCTTCTAATTCATACATGAAATTAAGGTGACGTCACTAAATTGCATACTAGTGTGTTTCCCTACACACTTAGCTACACTCCCGCTGTAATTTACTAATCAAAATGTTAAATAAGGTGTCTATTGGCAATTATGATCAGCAGATTTATTCCAGGGATTGCTGGTTTGCCTCTCCGAATTATGGTATAGGTGAAACTATTGACATAGCCGATCGTCTCTTAATGAAGATGGTAACATTTGCGAACTGCTTGACCCCCGATTTCCTTATTCACAATGACATTAAGGTCCCCGTCACTGACATGTTTACTAATTTCATTCTCTGAACATGAAGTTATACCCTCTGTGAAGCGAGTGAGGTTCGCGGAAGGTGCGGCCTTCGGTAAAACGTTTGACTGTATATCAATTGGAAACTTTCACAAAGGGTTTGGCGCTCAATATTCCAATTCATACATTAAATTAAGGTGGCCGTTAGTAAAGTGTGTACTAATTTGTTTCCATCAACATGAAATAATACTCTCCATACAGTAGGTTTTGTTTCGGGGAGGGTAAGGTCTTTGGTAAAAGGTTTGACTTTATACCAATTGAGAGGGTCTCAAACGGTTTCACGCTCTACATCAATATTCAAACCGACAATTACGGCGTCCATTGCCAACAGTGTACAGTTTATTGACTCTGGCCATGCCTGGTTTGTCTTTCGGAACCACAGGACAGGTGAGGCTAATAACTAAGGCGACCGATTCTCAACTATGGTGGTAACGTTCTGGAACGGTTTAAGCTCGATCTTATAATTAATACATGAAATAAATTTGAACCTATCAAAATGTAAATTAATTTGATCCTCTGAGCACGATGTTATGCTCCTGATACAGCCGGATTGGCTTTCGGTGGGTGAGTTCATCAGTAAGGCGTTTGAGTTTATACAAACTGCAAGTGTTCGCAAACGATTTGTCGCACTGCTTTAGCATTCAAACCGTGAATTATGTCGTGTATTGCCAATAGATTTCAGGCAATATACACCCAGAATGCCTGCTTTCGCTCTCTGAATCACAATATGGGAGAAGCCATATTCTTAGCCTCTCGTCTCTTAAAGATGGTGGTTACGTTCTCGAACTGCCTCACACACGATTTTCTATTTCATACATGGAGTTATGGTGTCCACTACTGAAACGTGTACTAATTTTCCTCTCTGAACACGAATTATACTCTCGATACAGCCGGTTAGTCTTCAGGAGCGTTAGGTCTTCGTTAAATCGTTTGACTTTATACCCATTGGTAATGCTCTCAGACAGTCTGAGGCCCAACTGTTATAATCATACAGCGAATTATGGTGCCCATAACCAATAGTGTACAGCGGATTGGCTCCTGTAACACCTGGTTGAACTCTCGGTGTCACAGGATAAATTAAGCTATAGACTTTGCTCTGCATCACTCAAACAGCATGATAACGTTCTCGAACCGTTTGACCCTCGATCTACTTATTCATGATGAAATTAAGGTCCGGTCACTAAAATGTTCAATAATTTGGTGCTCTGAGCACGAAGTTATACCCACGATAGTACGGCTTATGATCTCGGCAGGTAAGGTTTGCGATATAGAATGTGACTTTGTAACAATTGGTGCCGTTCTCAAACGATTTCAGTCTCCACTTTAATATTATATTTTAATATTATATTTACTCTCGGATTACCTCGTGTTTCTCTCGTAATCCTCGGGTATGTGAAGCTAATAACTAAGGCAGTCGATTCCCAACAACAGTGCCAACGTTCTCGAACAGTTAGACACTCGTCCTTGTGATTCATAGATGAAACTATGTTGCCGTCACTAAAATATATACCATTATGCCTCTCTAACCATGCAGTAATACTCCCGATACAGCGGGTTATTTTCTCGGAAGGCACGGCCTTCGGTGAAAAGGTAGTCTCTGTACCAATAGGTAAGTTGTATAACTGTGTGACCCAGTACTTTAATATTTATAGATGGAAGTTTGGTGTTAATGCCGATGCTGAACAGCGAATTTACACCAAGTATACCTAGTTTGACTCTGGGAATCACGGGATAGGTGAGGCTACTGGCTAACCCGTTCGACTCTCGAGGAATGTGCTCACATTCCCGAACGGCTTGATGCCCGATCTCCAAATTCAATCATGAAGTTATAGTGCCCGTCTACTCAAGTGAAGACTAGTTTCTTTCTCTGAACACGATGTTATACCTTTGAAGCGGCGAGTTTGCTTCTCCGCAGGTAAGTCCATCGGTAATATGTTGACTCTGTACCAATTAGCAAGGATCTCAAGCCGTTAGACGCTTTTCTCTACTATTCGAACAGTCAATTAAGGTGTCTATTGGCAACACCATTCAGTGGATTTACTTCATCAATACCTAGATTGACTCTCCCGAATCACTGGATAGGTGAAGCTATTGACTTAGCCGTTCGTCTTTCACGGATGGTGGCAACCGTTTCGAGCGGTTACACTCTCCATCAATTTATTCGTACTTAAAATTAAGGTGTCCCATCGGCTGCTATGCCCACTTCTTTGTTTTGGTGAACATTAAGTCATTCTCTCGCTACAGGGGGTTACATTCTCAGACGGCAATGTATTCGGCAAAAAGTTTCACTCTATTCCAAGTTGTAACGTTCTCCATCGGCTTGAATATATACTTTAATATCCATATTATGAAATAAGGTGTCTACTGCCAATACTTTTCGTGGATTCACTCCCAGAATACCTGTTCTGATTCTCCAAAATACAAGATAGGTGAAACTATTGACATAGACGTTTGACTCTCGATGATGTTTGTAACAATCCCGATCGGTTTCCGTGAATACTAAGCATGTCACTACTGACAGCGGGTTCTGCATCTCGGAAGGTAAGACCTTCTCTAAACAGTTGGACTATATAGAAACAGGTACCGTTCTGAAACGGCTTGACGCTCTATTTCGATATTCAAACCGTGAATTAAGGGGCCTATTACCAATACTGCTCAGTGGATTTACTCCCGGAATACCTGGTATGACTCTCGGAATCACGTGATAGGTAATGTTGTTGACTTAGTAATTCGAGTTTCAGGGAATTTGGTTCCTCAATTTATGGGTTTAACACCCTTTATTTTATTTGATACGTGAATTTAAGGTGCCCCGCACTACAATGTATGATAATTTGTTTCTCTGCACACGAAGTTCCACTCTCGATTAAAGCGGGATATGTTCTTCCATGGTTAGGCCATCGTTAAAAAGTTTGACTCTATAGCAATAGGTAACGTTCTGCAACTGCTTCGATGTGTACTTTAATATTCATAGCGTGTAGTGGAGTGTCTATTGGCAATACTGTAAATCGGATTTAGTCGCTGAACACCTGGTCAGTGTGTCGGAATCACAGGATAAGTGAAACTTTTTACTTATCAGTTCGTCTCTCACAGAAGGTGGTAACTTTCTCGAACGGATTGACCCCCAAATATTGGACTGTTTCATGAAAACAAAGTGGCCGTCTGCTAAAATTGCTACCTATATGTTCCTGTGAACCGGGCGCAAGACAATCGCTACAACGGCTTGTGTTCTCGATATGTAAGCAATGGGTTAAGGAGATTTCCATTGTGCCAAATCGTATTGTTCCTCGATCGTTTCGCACTCAACCTTAATATCCATGCTGTGAATTGAGGTGCATATTGCCAATGCAGTTCAGCGCCTTTACCCCTGGAATACCATGCTTGGGTCACGGAATCACAACTATAGGTGAAGCTATTGGCTGAGCCGTTCGACTTACAAGCAAGGTGGGATCGATCTCGAAAGGTTTGGCAGTCGATATTTCTATTCATGCATGAATAAAGCTGCCCGTATGCTATAAAGTTTACTAAGCACGATAATCGATACTACGGGTTAGGTTCATGGAAGGTAAAGTCTTCGATAGAAAGTACGACTTTATAGTAATTGGTAGCATTCTTAAACGGTTTGACGCTTTACTTCAATATTCCAACCCAGAATGAAGGAGTCTGTGACCAATACTCTTCAGCGCATTTAGTTCAGGAGTACCAAGATTGACTGTCGGAATCGCAGGATGGGTGAAGTTATTGACTCAGTCGTTCGGTTCTAACCGAGAGTGGTATCGATCACGAAAGGTTTAACACTCGATCTTCAAATTGTTACTTGAAATTAAGATGCCGTCACTATAATGAACACTATTGTGTCTTTCCAAACAGGAAGTTCTACTTGTGATTCAGGTGGTTATATTTTCGGCCGGTAAGATCTTCAGTAGGACGTGTGACGTCATACGAATTTGTAACGATCTCATTCGGTTTGATGCTCAACTGTAATATTCATACCGTGAATGAACGTGTCCGTTGTTAATACTGCACTGTGGATTCACATACGGAATACTTGGCCTGGCCCTCGGAAACGCATGATAGTTGTAGCTACTGACTATGCCGCTCGACCCTCAATGTGGGTGGTGATCTTCTCGAAAGGATTGACTTTCGATTTTTCAATTCATCAATGAAATTAAGGTTCCCGTCATCAAAATATATTCTAATTTGTTTCGCCGAACACTATGTTATACCCTCGAATCAGCGGGTTAGGTTCGCGGAATGTGAGGTATCCGGTAAAGAGTTTGCCTTCAAACCAATTGGTAAGGTTCTCTTACGATTGGTCTCTCTACGTCAATATTCATACCATGAATTAAGGTGCCCGTTGCAAATACTGTTCATCGGATTTTCTGCCGGATTACATGGTTTGACTCTCGTAATCACAGGAAACGTGACGCTATTCTCATAGCCATGCGACTGTGATAAGGTGTGGTATCGTTCTCGATCGATTTGACCCTCCATCTTCTTATTCCTACATGCAATTAAAGTATCCGTCTGCTAAAGTGTCTACTAATTTGTTTTCATGAACACTAGGCAAGCCATTTGCTGCAACGGGTTATGTTCTTGGAGTGTAAGGTATCCGATAAGAGGATTGACCCTATATCAGTATATAACGTTGTTCGATGGTTCGCATCTCAATATTACCAATTATACCGTAAATTAAGGTAACTACGGCCAATAGTGTACTGCGGATTTACCCGCAGAATAGTCTGACTCTCGGAATAACAGGGTGGGTGGAGCAGTTGACTTAGCAGTACGACTCTAAAAAAAAGTTGTTAAAGAGCTCTCTGTCGAGACTCAGACTTCAACTTTTCTTGTGATTCCGAGGGTCAAACCTGGTATTCTGGGCGTAAACTTGCTCTGCAGTATGGGCTTCAGCCAACCAATTTCACGGTACAAAAATTAAAGAACACTGTCAAACCGATGAAGCACATCCCCTATTGGTAATGAGTCAACATTTTAACCGAATGCCTTACCTTCCGAGAAGATAACTCGCGGCATTGAGAGTATAACTTCGTGTTCAGTGGAACAAACTAGTATACATGATAGTCACGTGCACCTCAATTTCTTGTGTGAATAAGAAGATCGAACGTCATGCTGCTTGATGACGTTACCACCTCTATTGAGCGACGCACGGTTAAGTCAAGCCCTTCATCTGTAATGTGATTCCGTGTCCCGAATCAGGTATACCGCGAGAAAATCTGCTGCTCCCAATGGGCATTAGGCACCCCATTTCTCGGTTTAAATATTAAAGTACACAGTCACACCGTTGTAGCAAGTTTCCTATTTGTGTTGAGTCAAACCTCTAACCGAAGACCTTGCCTTCCGAGAACCGAAGCCGCTGTATAGAGAGTATAACTTCGTGTTCAGAGAAGCAAATTAGTATATATTTTAGGGAAGGGATCCATAATTTCGTGTATGACATAGAAGATCGAGGATCAAAACGTTCCAGAACGTTACCACATTCTTTGAGAGTCGATCGGCAATATCAATAGCTTCAGGTATCCTGGGATTCCGAGAGTCAAACAAGGTAATAAGGCAGAAAATCAGTTGAACAGTATTTGCAATAGACACCTTAATTCATGGTATAACTATTAATCTTCAGATCAAATCCGTTCTAGAACGTTCCTTATTGCTATAGAGTCAAACATTCCAGGGAAGGCCTTGCTACCGAGTAGCTAACCCGCTGTATCATGAATGTAACTTCGTGTTCAAAGAAGCAAATAAGTAAACATCTTAGTATCGGTTGCCTTCACTTCATGTATGTATTGGAATATCGAGGGTAAAGCCGATCGTGATCGTTACCACCTTAGTTGAGAATCAAACGCCTTAGTTATTAGCTTTACCTACCCAATGATTCCGGGAGTTAAACCAGGAATTGCGGGCGTAAATCCGCAGAACAGGGTTGCCAATAGGCACCTTAATTCACGGTTTTAATATGAAAGTAAAGAGTCACTCCAATCGAGAACGTTACCAATTGGTATAAGGTCAAACGTTTTACTGAAGACCATATACTGCGAATGTCTTATTCACTGTGTATAAGAGTATAGAATCGTGTGGAGGGGAACAAATTGTTAAATACTATGCCGACGGCCACCTTAATTTCACGTATGTATTTGCAGATGGAGGGTAAATCCGTTCGAGAGCGTTACCATCTCAGTTGAGAATCCAGAGCCTTAGTTAATAGCTTCACCTGTCATATGATTCCGAGAGTCAAACCAGGTATTCCAGGCCCAATACGGCTGAAGATTATTGGCAGTAGACACCATAATTCACGGAATGAATATCAAAGCAGACCGTGAATCCGTTGCAGAACGTAACTCATCGGTATAGAGACAAACTTATTACCGAAGGTCTTACATTTTGAGCTGATAACCCGCCGTGTGGAGAGTATAACTTCGAGTTCAGGCAAAGACAGCAGCATACATTTGAGTCGTGGGCATCATAAGTTTATGCATGAATTACAAGATAGAGAGTCAAATCGTTCTGGAATGATACCACCTTCCTTGAGAGACACACAACTAAGTCAATGGCTCCACCTATCCAATGATTCCGATAGTCAAATCAGGTATACCGGGAGTCAATCCGCTGTACAGTATTGGCAATAGACACCCCAAATACACGGTTTGAATATTAATGCACGCCGTCAAGCCATAGTATAATTACATCGCGGTGTCATGTAAAACTTCTTACAGAATGCCTTGCCCTCCGAAAAACTAACCCGCAGTATCGAGAGTATGACACCGTGTTCAGAGGGACGAATTGGTGTACATTATACTGTCTGCCACTTTAATTTCATTTATGAATCAGAAGCTCGAGTGTCAAACCGTTCGAGAATGTTATCACCTTCTTCGTGATTCAAACGGCTAACTCAATAGCTTCATACATCCTGTGATTCAGAGAATCGAGCGACATATTCCGAAAGTAATTGCGCTGTTCAGAATTGGCAATTGATCCCTTAATTCACGGTTTGAATATTAAAATAGAGAATCAAAACGTTTGAGAACGTTACCAATTGCTATAAAGTCAAATCATTTACCGATTGGCTTTCGACCGAGAAGTTCACACGCCCTATCGAGAGAAGCTACGTGTTTAGGGATACACATTAGTAAACCTTTTTGTGACGAGGACCTTAGTTTCATTATGAATAAGAAGATCGAGGGTCAAACCGCGCCAGATCGTTACAACCTTCTGTTAGAGACGGACTGCAAAATCAATAGCTTCATATATCTTGTGGTCCGGAGAGTCAAATGATGTATTCTGGGAGTCGATCCGCTGTGCAGTATTAGCCTTATATACTCTATTGCGCGTTGTAAATATTGAAGTACAGATTCAAACGTTGTAGGACGTTAGGTATTGGTAAAGAGTCAAACATTTCACACACGGCTTTAACTTCGTGAATCTATTCGGCTGTATCGAGACTAAAACTTCGTGTTCGGAGAAGCGAGTTAGTATGGATTTTAGTGATGGGCATCCTAATTTCAAGTATGAACTATGTAGGTCCTGGTTCAAATCGTTCGACAACGTGATCACCACCTTCGAGTGTCGATCGACTGAATCACAAGCTGCACCTAACCTGTGATTCCGAAAGTCAAAACGAGCATTCCGAAAGTAAACCCGCTGAACTGTATTGGCAATGGAATCCATACTTCGTGGATTCAGCATAAAAATAGAGCGAAAAACCGATTGAGAATGCTTCCAATTGGTACATAGTCAAACGTTTTATCGATGTCGTTATCTTTCGAAAGCATAACGCGCTGTATTGAGAGTATAACAAGGTGTTCAGAGGAACAAATGTGTATACATTTTAGTACCGGGCGCCATAATTTCATGAATGAGACAAATGATCGATGGCCAAACCAGTCCAGAACCTTACCACCATCTTTGAGGATCGGACGGCTGCGTCAATAGCTTCACCTATCCTATGATTCCGACTGTCCAATGAGGTATTCCTGAGGTAAATCTGCTTTAAAATATTGGCATATAACACCCTATGTCACAATATAGATATTAAAGTAGAGCGTCAGACCATTCGACAGCGATACGAATTGGTATAAGATCAAACGTCATACCGAGGGCCATACCTTCCGCGAACCTCACCGGCTTCATCGAGAGTATAACTCCGTGTCTGAGAAAGAAGTTAGTATTCATTTTAGTGACGGGCACATTAACTTTCATGTATGAATTAGAAGATCGAGGATCAACCCGTTCGAGAACGTTATCACCTTCTTTGAGAGATGAACGGCTCAGTCCATAGCTTGTCGTATTGCAATATTCGAAGAGGCAAACCATGTATTCCCGGAGTAAATGTTACTAATTTGCTACCTTGAACCATGAGCAAGACACTTGCTTCTGCGGGTTGCGCCTCTCGGATGGTATGGCCTTCGGAAAAAAGTTTGACTCTAAACTGAAAGATGAAGCTCTATAACCGTATGACGCTCTACCTTCATAATCGTACCGTGAAATAAGCAGTCTATTGCCAATATTGTCCAGCGGATGTGCTCCCGGAATACGTGGTTTGACTTTCGGAATCACAGGTTATGTGAAGTTATTGTCGTGGCTGTTCGACCCTCACAGACGGTAGTATGGTTCGTGAGAGATTTGGCACTCGATCTACTAAGTCATATTTGAAATTAAGTTACGCGTCACTAAAATTTAGACTATTTTGCTTCTCTGACCACGACGTTATATGCTCGGTACAGCGGGATACGTTCTCGGAAGATAATGCCTTCGGTAAAAAGTTTGACACTATACCAACAGGTAAGGATCTACGACGGCTTGAAACTGCACTTTAATCTTTATACCGTAAATTGGGGTGTCTATTGCAAATACTGTTCAGCGGACTTACTGCTGGAATACCTAGCTTGACTCTCGGAATCACTGGCGAGTTGATGCTATTGACTTAGCGACAGTCAAATGTGGCCTACACGTTCCGAAATGTTTAAAATGTTTCTCAATCCTAAAATTCATACATGAAAATAAGATGTCCGCCTGCTAAAGTGTCTTCTCATTGCATACTGTAAAATCTAGGAAAGACCATCGCGGGTTCTCAGAAGGAAAGGTGTTGGGTAAGATTAATGGATTTATACTAATTGGGAATGCTTTCTTACGGCTTGACTCTCTACTTTAATTTCGTACCGTGAATTAACGTGTGTTTTGCCAATACTGTTCAGCGCATTTACTCCCGGAATACCTGGTTTGAATCTCTGAATCACTGGATAGGTGAAGCTATGACATAGTCGATCGGATATGACAGAAGGGGGCAACGTTCTCGATCGATTTGACAGTCGGTCGTCTAATTTATGCATGAAATTAAGGTGCTCGTCACTGAAATGAATAATAACTTCTTTCTCTGAACACGAAGTTATGTTCTCGATGAGGCAGGTGATATTCGCGGAGGTAGTATCTTCGGTAAAGCGTTTTATATTATACCAATTGGTAACGCCCTCAAACAGTTTGACACTCTACATTAATATTCAATACGTGAATTAGAGATACTGTTGCCAATACTGCTCAGCGGATTTACTCCCGGAATATCGGGTTTAGCTTTCGGTATCACATGGTAGGTGATGCTACTGATATCGCCGTTCTACTGCGAAGAATGTTTGTAATGTTCTCGATCGGTTTGACAATCGACCTTCTTATTCACACATGAAATTAAGGGTGCCGTCACTAAAATGTATACTAACTAGTTTCTCTGAGTACTACGTGTCACTCTCGATACAGCGGGTTAGGCTTTGTGAGGTTATGGACTTCAGTAAAACGTTTGACTTTATACTAATTGGTATCGTTCTTAGACTTCTTGACGCTCGACTTTAACAATCAAATATTCTAATACATACATGAAATTATCGTGGCGGTCACTAAAATGTACACCAGTGTGTTTCTCTTATCACGAAGTTATACCCTCGATACGGCGGGTTAGGTTCTCGGAAGGTAACTCTTTCTGTAAGAAGTTTGAATCTACATCAATGGGAAATTGTCAACAACGGCTTGATGGTATTCTATAACATTCATAACGCGAATTAAGGTGTCTGCTGACAACATCCTTCAGCGGATTTACTTCCAGTTTACCCGCTTTGACTTTCGGAATCACAGCGTAGGTGAAGATATTGACGGAGCCTTTCGACACTCATAAAATGTGGTACCGTTCCCGAACGGTTTGACTATCGCTCTTCTAATTCACATATGAAATAAGGTTGCCCTTCACTAAAATGAATAGGAATTTGCTTCATGAAACACAAAGTAATACTCTCGATGCAGAGGGATACGTTCTCGGAAGGTAACGTAGTCTATAAGAACAATGACTTTATAACAATAAGTTTTGTTCTCCGATGATTTGACTCCCTAGTTTAATGCTGATGCCGAGAATTTTGGTATATGTTGCCAATACTGTACAGCGGGTGTACTCCTAGAATGCCTGGTTTCACTCTCGGCATCCCAGGATAGGTGAAGTTATGGACTTATACGTTCGACTCTCAAGGAAGGCGATAACGTTCTCGAAAGGTTTGAATCTCGGTAATTCTGTACCAACATGAAGATAAGGTGTGCATCTGCTACAACGTTCACTAATTTGTGTCCGTGAACGATGACTAGGACACTTGGTACAGCGGGTTATGTTCTCTCAAGGTAAGGTATTCGGTAAGAAGAAAGACTTCATACGAATAGGTAAAGTTTTGCATCGGTCTGACACATTAATTTAATAATCAAACCGTGAATTAAAGTGTATATGATAATACTGTTCAGTGGATTTACTCCAGGAGAACATGGTTTGACTCTTGGAATCATGGATTATGTCAAGCTATTGACTTAGCCGTTCGTCTCTCAAAGAGGATGGTAACGTTCTGGAGCGGTTAGTCCATCGATCGTCTAATTCATTCATCAAAATATGGTGTGCCTCTGCTTTAATGTCTACTGATTTGTTTCTGTGAGCACGAATAATGACAACAGCTACATCGTGTTTGAATCTAAGAAGGTAACGTATTCGGTAAAAAGAATGACTCTATACCACAATTGGCAATGTTCTCCGAAGGATTGACTTCTACTTTAATATTCATACCGTGAATTAAGGTGACTATTGCCAATACGCAACAGCGGAATGACTCCCGATATACCCGATTTGGCTATCGGACTCACAGGATGCGTGAAGCTATTGATACAGCCGTTCGACTATCAAACAGGCGGTTACGTTCTCCAACGGCTTGACACTCGATGTTCTAATTCATACAAGAACCTAAAGTGCCCGTCACTATAGTGTGTACTAATTTGTTTCACAGTACACGAAATTATACTCTCGCTGAAGCTGGTGAGATTCGTGGAAGGTTATGTCTCCTGTAAAATGATTGAAATTATAGCCATTGGTAACCGTATCAAGCAGTGTGACGGTCTACTTTAATGTTCAAAGCGTGAATTATGTTGTCAATTTCCAATACCCCCGAGCGGATTTGCTCCCAGAGAACCTGGTTTGACTCTCAGAACGACCGGATACGTGAAGCTATTGACTCAGCCGCTCAACTCTAAAAGAAGGTGGTAACGATCTCGAACTATTTGTCAATCGACCTTCTAATGCATACATGAATTTAATGTAGCTGTCACTAAAGTGAATACTCATTTGGTCTTCTGAACAGCCTGTTACACTCTCGATGCAGCTGGTTAGATCCACAGCATTTAAGGCCTTCGGTAAAAGGTTTGACTTGATACAAATTGGTAACGTTCTCGTGCTCGAACGGTTTGACACTCGATAGTCTGATTGTAATATGAAATTATGCTTCAAACACATATATCAAATTAAGCATACCGTCCATCATGTGTACACCAATATGTTTCTTTGGTCAGACAGTTATACGCCTGATACAGCGGGATGGCCTCTGGGAAGATATGGCCGTCGGTAAAAAGTTATACTCGATACCAAGAAGTAACGTTCAACTACGGTTTGGCTCTGGAGTTTATGAAGTGTACAGCAGACTTTCTCCCTCAATGCCTGGTTTAACTCTTGGTATCGCGGGATATGTGATACCATTGACATATACGTTCGACTCTCTAAGAGGGTGGTATCGTCCTCCAACTATTTGAATGTGGATATTCTTATTCATTCATGAAATTAAGGTGCATGGCACTATAAGAAATAGTAGCTCGCTTCTCTGAACACCAATTTAGACTATCGACACAGCGACTTAGGTTCTCGGAAGGTATTGTCTTTGGTAAAACGTTTGACTTTATACCAACTGGTAACGTTCACACACTGCTTGGTGCACTGCTCTAATGTTCATACCGCGAGGTAAGGTGTCTCTTTCCGATACTGCGCTGGGAATTTACTCTTGGAGTACCTAGTTAGATTCTCGGAATCACAGAATGGATGAAGCTATTGGGGTAGCTCTGCGACTCTCAAAGGTCCTGGTTACATTCTCGTACGGTTTTATACTCGATCTTCTAACTCGTACATGAAACTAAGGTGTCTATGTCTAAAATGTATACTAATTTGTTCCTACGTACACCACATTATACTCTCGGTACAGCGCGATTTGCTTTCGGAAGGTAAGGTCTTGAGTAAAGCGTTTGAAATTATAGGAATTGGTAGCATTGTCAATCGGATTGACTCTCTATCTCAATATACATACTGTGAATTACTGCGTCAATGCCAATACTGTTCAGCCGATTTACTCCCAGAATACCTAGTGTGACTCTCGGAATCTCGGGACAGGTAAAGCTATTCACTTAGCCGTTCGTCCCTCACAGAACGTGGCAACGTTCTCGAGCGGTCTGACTCTCGATCTTTTAATTAATTCCTGCGGTTATGGTGCCCTTCTACTGAAATAAAGACTAATTTCCTACTCTGAACACGAAGATCTACTCTCGATACGGCGGGTTAGGTTCTCCGAAGGCAACGCATTCTGTAAAAAGTTTGAATCTACACCAATGGGTTATTATCCACAACGGCTTGACGGTCTGCTTTAATATTCATACCGCGAATTAAGGTGTCCATTGCTAATACCCTTCTGCGGATTTACTCCCAGATTACCCGGTTTGGCTTTCGGAATCACAGGGTAGGTGAAGCTATTGATGTTGCCATTCGACAATCATAAAATGTGATAACGGTCTCGAAATGTTTGACCGTCGATCTTCTAATTCATACATGAAGTTAAGGCGCCCGTGACAGAACTGAAGACTCATTTCTTTCTCTGAACACGAAATTCTACTGCCAAAACGGAGGGTTTGCTTCACCGAAGGTAAGGCTATCGGTAAACTGTTTGACTCTATACCGTTTGGCAACGATCTACAACGCTTTCACAATCTACTTTAATATTCAAACCGTGAGTTAAGGTGCCAGTTGCCAATACTCATCAGCGATCATACGCCCAGGTTTCCTGGATTGACTCTCCGATTGACAGTATAGGTGGAGCTATTGGCGCAGCCGTTCGTCACACAGAGAATGTGGCAAAGTTCACGAAGGGTTTGACACTCGATCTTCTAATTCGTGCATAAATTTATGGTGCTCATCACTTAAATGTATGCAAGTTCGTGCCACTGATCACGGTGTCATGCTCCCGATATAGCCGGTTAATTTTACGGATGGTTAGGCATTCTGGCAGAAGTTCGACCATACACCTACATGAAATGTTCAACAACTGTATTACGGCCTGCTTTATTATTCAAACCGTGAACTGAGGTGTGCATTGCTAATGCTCTTAAGCGAGCTTACTCTTGGTGTAACTCTCCAAATCATAGGATAGGTTAAGCTTTATACGTAGCCTTTCGACTCCCAAAGAACCTTCTCTAACGGATTGGCTCCTTATTGTTCTATTCATACATGAAAATGAGGTGCCTGTCTGCTAAAGTATTTACTGGTTTTTTTCCGTGTGCACTGAGCAAGTCACTTCCTGCAGTGGGTTAGGATCTTGGTTGGTAATGTATCCGGTAAAATCTTTGACTTTGTACCATCTAGTTATACTCTCCATCGGTTTTACTACCTACATTAGTTTTCATAACGCAATTTAAGGTGACTATTGCCCAGAGTGATTCACTCCCGGAATACCTGGTTTGAAGCTCGGAATCACAGGCTAGGTGCCGCTATTTACTTAGCTGTGCGATTCTAACGGATAGTTGTATCTTTCTGGAACAGCATGCATATCGATCTCCTTATTCATACATGAAAATAAGGTGCCCGTCACGAAACAGAATAATAGGCTGTTTGCTTGAACACGAATTTTGACAATCGATACAGCAGCTTAGGGAATCGGAAGGTAAGGGCATGAGGAGAAAAGTTTGAATCTATGCCAATTCGTAATGTTCGACAACGGTTTCATTCTGCAATTTAATATTAAAGCCTGGAGGTAGGGCGTATAACGCCAATATTGTACAGCAGATTTAGTCCCAGAATACCTGGTTTGACTCTGTCAATCGGAGGATACGTGAAAATATTGATTTACGCGATCGTCTCTTTCAGTAGGTGGCAACGTTCACGAGTGGTTCGACTCTCGATCTTTCAATTCATGCAAGAAATTTAGGTGCTCGTCCCTAAAATGTTTACAAGTTTCTACGTCTGAACATGCTGTAGTACTCTCCATAGGGCTGATATCTCTTCCGTAGGGTAAGATATTCTGTAAGAATTTTAACCCTACACGAATATGTAACGTTCAACAACTGCATGACGGCCTGCTTTACCATTCAAACCGTGAATTAATGTGTCTATTGCCATTACGATTCAGCGAATTTACTCCTGGAATACCTGGTTTGACTCTCGGAATCATAGGATTATAGCTGATGCTATTGCCTTATCGTTTCGACCCTCAAAGAAGGTGGTACCGTTCAGGAACAATTTGCTTAGCAATCATCTAATTCATATATGACGATATGGTGTCCGTCACTGAAACGTATACTAACTAGTCCCCTGAACACGACGATATACTCCCGATACAGCGGGTTAGATCTTGGGAGTGTAATGTCTTGCGGACAACGATTGACGTTATACCAATATTTAACGCCCACAAACAGTTTGACGCACTACTTTAACATGCAATTCGTGAATTATGGTCACTATTGTCAATACTGCTCCACGGATTTACCCCCGGAATACCTCGTTTGGCTCTCGCAATCACAGGATAGGTGAAGCTGTAAATTTAGCCGTTCGAGTCTTAAAGAAGGTGGTAACGTCTTCGAAAGGTTTTACTCGTGATTTTTCTATTCATATATGCAAATAAGGTGATTGTCATTAAAATATATACTGACTTGTATCTCTGAACACGAAGTCATACTCTCGATAATGCGAGATAGGTTCTCGGGTGGCAAGGTCTTTGTTAAACCGTTAGTATTTATACCAATTGGTAATGTTCTCAAACGGATTGACGCTCAACATTAATATTATAGCCGCGAATAAATGTGTTCATTGCCAATTCAGTACAGCGGATTTACTCTCGGAATATCTGGTTGGCCTGTCAGAATCACAGGATCATGGAGGCTGTTGACTTAGTCGTTCGTCTCTCTCTCTCTCTCTCTCTCTCTCTCTCTCTCTCTCTCTGAATGTGGTATCGTTGTTGATTGGCCCAACCCTCGATCTTCATGCTCGTGCGTGCGATTAAGGTGACCGTCACTAAT
>NW_027471589.1:0-23248 GCF_051020765.1 Lasioglossum baleicum
CCGACATACTGTATGGTGTTCGCTACGTTCTTTGACCACCATTTTGAACCATTTATATTTTTTCCCAATTGGTCCATTTATTTATACATTCTGTAACTTAAAGTACCGATATTTTCGATTCTTTTTCGAAATTTGCAATTTTTAGTCTAAAAAATTGGATTTCTTACTAAAAGTGTCTTCGGAATTTGTTGTGTGTACGTGTGTGTCGATATTTTGTTCAACATATTGTTATTTTATACGATTCTCTTTACACGTACCTACGATGCCGGTGCAACGCGACTGGCGATGTCATGCTGTTGCGTACGGAAGATAGAAGCGGCACTATTGGTTGGTCTTCGATAATGTTTTTAACCTTGATGTTGTACAGTAAGAAATTATTCCCAGTTTTTCATTTATTTGTACACACTGTAAGATACTGCTATGATATTTTCACTTCTACTAAAAAATACTATATCTGAAATAAAAAATTGGAGGGTTTGATTGAAATCGGAAATATCATAACAGTAGGTCCCAGAATGTAGAAATATAAGGTGAATATCGAAATAATGCACTCGGCACAATATCAAGGTTAGAGATATTAACGAAGATAATACCTTAGTGTCGGTCCGATATACCGAATGCAACTGCAAGACCATAACAAGTGTGTCGCTCCGGAAGCGTTTGTACGTATAAAGACAATTGTATAAAATAAAAATATGTTTCATCATGATATTGGCATAAATGAACACTGGACTAATTCCAAGGACACTTTCACTGATAAATACAATTTTTTAAATTAAAAATTGAAAATTTTGATAAAAAATTGAAGATGTCATAACAGTAAATTAGAGTATGTAGGCATAAACAGAATACAGGAAATGAATGCACACGGTACAAATATCAAGGGCAAAGAAATTATCAAAGACCATACTGCACTGTCGCTCCGATATTCCGAACGCAACTGCAAGAGAACTCCACCCGTGTCGCTCCGGAAGCGTAGATATATACACGGTATATACACAAATGCAAAATAAATATAGAAAGCTAATGTCATAAACGTACACTAAACTAATTCCGAAGATATTATTCATAAAATGTACAATGATTGATATTAAAAATGGGGAATTTTGAAAAAAAATTGTAAGTATTAAAACAGTAAATTACAGTGTATGTAAATATATAGAAGGCAGCGAAGGAATGCATACAGTATTATATCAAGGTTTAAGAAATTAACGTATGCCATACAGCAGTGTCGGTCCGACCTAGCGAGCGCAACAACAAGACGAATCCAGTCCTGTCGTTCCGGCAGCGTAGGAACATATGGAGACAATCACATATAATTACAAGGAATTTAACAATGTATTGTCATAAGGGTACACTCATCAAACTCCTAAGGCACCATTCATAAAATGTACAATGATTGATATTAAAAATTGGGAGTTTTGAAAATATGGAATGTATCAATACAGCAAATTACTGTATGTATTAATAAGTAGAAAATAGCGAAAGGATGCAAATGGTAAATATCAAGGTTAAAAAAGTGAACATAGACCATAGAGCAGTGTCGCTCCGATCCAGTGAACGCAACTACAAGATAAGTCCAGTCGTGTCGCGACGGAATCGTAGGTACCTATACACACTATCGTATGAAATAACAATAAGATTAAAAAACTGATGTCATAAACGTACACTCAACTAATTTCAAAGTCACTTTTACTGAGAATTACAATTTTTTAGACTGAAAATTGAAAATTATGAATGAAATTGAAAATGTCACAAAAATAAATTACAGTATGCATAAATAAAGGGAAGACTGGGAAAAATGCATACGGTGCAATATCAAGGTTAAAGAAATTAACGAAGATCATACAATAGTTCCGCCTCGATCTGTCGTTCTCAACTACATGCCCTCGGCAGTAGTCTCGCGTACTCGTAGCGTGGGTACGTATATAGAACATCATATAAAATATCAACAAGCTTAACAAGTATTGATGTAATCGTACGCTCAACTATTTCAAATCCCACATTCAATAGAATTTACAATTTTTAAAATTAAAAATCGAAAATTTTTAAGAAAAAAAATCGTAAAAGTCATTACAGAATATTGTTTGTACTAATGAATGGAAAACAGAGGGAATATGCATACGGTACAAAACCAATGTAAAGGAGATAAACGAGGCACATCCAGTGGTGCCGTTCCCATACACCGAACGCAACTACAAGACCACAACAGTCGTGTCACTCCTGATGCGTATGTACGTATAAAAACAAACGTAAAATAACAATAAGTTTAACATACTATTGTCATAAACGTACACTCCGGTACTTCAAAAGTCACGTTTGCTAAGAAATACAACTTTTTACGCTAAGAATTGAGAATTTGGAAAAAATCGAAACTATCTTAACAGTAAATTACAGTATGCATAAATAAATGTATGTCTGGGATAAAATGTATGCGGTACAATATGAAGGATAAAGAAATTGACGAAGATCATAGTGCAATGTCGTTTCGAGGTACCGAACGCAACAACAAGACGACTCCCGTCGTGTTTCTCCGGCAGTGTAGGTGTGCATACAGGCTATCATATAAAATAACAATATGTTAAACAAAAGAATGTCATATGCGTGCATTCAACTAATTCCAGAGGCACATTCACTAAGGAATATAATCTCTGAAAACTGAGAACTGAAAATTAAAAAAATATATATAAATCATCATAACAGCATATTACAGTATATGAAAATGAATGGATCCTGGGAAAAACTCAGTCTTTTCAAATCCAGGTTTGAAAGACATAACGAGGACCATACAGTAGTGGTGCTCGATCTGCCGTACCACATTCACTATTCCAATATTAAAACATTCTAACTATTTACAGTAGGCCATTCCTTCCGAGAAGCTAACCCGCTCTATTGAGGATATCATTTCGTGTTCCGCGAAGCAAATTAGTAGATATTTTAGTGACGGGCACCTTAATTTCGTGTATGAATTAGATGATCGGGAGACAGACTGGTCATGAACATTACCGCCCCCGTTGAGTGTCGAACGGCTAATTAAACAGCTTCACCTACCCTGTGATTTCGAGAGCCATGCTAGGTGTTTCGGGAGTAAATCCGCAGTGCATTATTGGAAACAGTATCCTTAATTCTCGGACTCAATACTAAAGTAGAAGGTCAAATTCTTTGTGGATCGTTACCTAGTAATATGGTGTCAAATCATTCCGGCAGACCATAACTTCTTAAACCCCAAAAAAGTTGTAGAGAGTGTCTTGATTTGTGTTCATAAAAACATATCAGTAGACATTTCAGCAGACAGACACCTTATTTTTATATATGACTAGCAAAATCGAGAGTCAAACCGCTCGAGAACGATACCACCTTTTTTGAGACTCGAACTGCTAATTCAACAGCATCACCTGTCCTGTGATTCCGAGAGTCATGCAAGGTATTCCGGCAGCAAATCCGCTGAAAAGAATTGGCAATGGACACACTAATGCACGGTCCGAATATGAAAGGAGGCCATCAAACCATCGACCAACACTACCAATTTGTGTAATGGATACCAATTTCGTTCTCTGAACACGAAGTTATACACTTGATACACCGGGTTTGGTCCTCCGATGGGAACGCCGTCTATAAAACGTTTGACAATATACCAATATGTAACGTTGTATAAAGCTTTGACGCTCTACTTTAATAATCATACCATGAATTACAGTGTCAATTGGTAATACTGCACTGTGTATTGTCTCCCGGAATACCTGGCTTGACTGCAGGAATAACTGGATCAGTGAGGTTACTGACTTAGCCGTTTGACTCTCAAAGGTGGCTGCATCAGTCTCGAAATGTTTGACACAGTTCATACTTGTTCATACGTGAAATTAAGCTGCTCGTCACTAGAATGTTTACTACTTTCTTCCTCTGAACACGAACTTATACTCTGGGTTCGGCGGGATAGCTTCTAAGAAGGTTGGTGTATCGGTAAAATTTTTAACTCTATACCAATAGGTAATGTTTTGCAACGGTTTGACGGTCTGCTTTAATATCCATACCGTGAAATAATGAGTCTATTGCCAATACCCTTCAGTCGAATTACGCCTGGAATACATGGTTTGGCTCTCGGAATCATAGGATACGTGGTGCTATTATCTAAGCCTTTCGATTCTCAACTGAGGTGGTAACGCTCTCGAACGGTTTTACCCTCGATCTGCAAAATCGTGCATGAAATTAGGGTGCTCGTCTCTATAATATATAATAATTTGTTCCTCTGTACACGGTGTTATGCTCTCATACGCGGCGTATGCGACATTCACAGTATAAGGTCTTCAGTAAAACGTTTGACTTTATACCAATTAGTAACGCTCTCAATTAGAGTGACTCTCTACTTTTATATTAAAACCACGAATTAAGGTGTCTAATGGCAAGCTCAGTGCGTTTGCTCCCGGAATACCTGGTTTGATTCTCGGGAATACAAAATAGGTGAAGGCATTGACATAGACGTCTGACTCTCAAATATGTTCGTAATGCTCTCGAAGGGTTTGACTATCAACTTCGCCATACATACGTGAAAATAAAGTGCCCGTCTTATGAAATGAATACTAATTTGTTTCCGTGATTACTAGGCATGGCACTCCCTACAGCGGGTTGGACTACTCGGGAGGTAAGGCCTTCGGAAGAATGTTTGATTCCATACGAATAGGTAACTATGTACAAGAGTTTTTCGCTTGACTATAATATTCGAATTGCGATTTAAGGTGTCTATTACCAATACTGTGCAGAGGATAGACTCGCGAAGTACCTGGTTTGACTCACCGAATCACCGGATGTGTGAGGCTAGTGACTCAGCGGATCGATTCTCTTATATGGTGGTAACGTTCTCGGACGGTTTGGCATTCGGTTTTGCTATTCATGCATGAAAATACGGTGTCCGCCTGCTAAAACGTCCACTAATTTGTTTCCTTTAACAACCAACAAGATACTCCAAACAGCGCGTTAATATTCCCGGCAGATGTGGTATTCGGTAAAAAGAATGACTTCATACGAATTGGTTGTGACCTCCAGCGGACTGTCGCACTATTTTAATATTCAAACCGTGAAGTCAGGTGACCATTGGCAATACTGTTCAGCCAATTTACTACCGGAATACCTGGTATGAGTCTCGGAATCTCAGGATAGGTGCAGCTATTCACTTACCCGTTCGTCTCTCACAGAAGGTGACAACGTCCTGGAGCGGAATAACACTCGATCATCGAATTCATGCATGAAATTAAGGAGATCGTCAGAAAATGCATACTAGTTTGTAAGTCTGAACACCTAGTTATACTCCCGATACAGCGTGTTAGCTTTTCGGGGCGAAAGGCATTCTGTAAATAGTTTGGCTCTGCACATATAGGTAATGTTCTACAGATGCTTGAGGGCTTGCTTTAGTAAACAAACCGTGCCCGAGTTGCACTATTACCAATACCGTTCAGCTGAATTTCTCCCGGAAAACCTGGTTTGACTCTCGGAATCGCAGGATGGGTGAAGCTATTGACTTAGCCGTTCATCTGTCATAGAAGGTGGCAACGATCTCGAACGCTTAGAATCTCAATATCCCATTTCATTCCTGAACGCAAGGTGCAGTCATTAAATTGTATACTAGTTCGTACCTCTGAACGCGGTGATATACTCTCAATACAGCAGGTCAGTTTTTTGGAGCGTAAGCCATTCTTTAAGACATTTAATCCTACAGGAATAGTTAACGTCCTACAATGGCTTGACACTCTACTTTAATATTCAATCCGAGAACTGAGGTGTGTGTGCCGATACTCTTCAGCGAACTTACTCCCGGTTCTCCCGGGCTGACACTCCGAACCACTGGATAGGTGAAGCTGGTGACTTAACCGTTCGAATCTCAAAAAAGGTGGTACCTTTCTCGAATGCTTTAAATCTAGATATTGTAATTCGTACATGAAATTAAGGTGTCAGTGTCTAAAATGCATACTAATTTCCTTCTGTGAACACGAAGTTATGCTCTCAATTCAGCGAGATATATTCTCGGAAGGTAAGGATTTCGGTAAAAAGAGTGACTCTATACCAATTGATAATGATCGCCGACAGTAGGTCTCTCTACTTCAATGCGTACACCATGAATGATGGGATCCATTGTCAATATAGTACAGCGGACTTACTCCCGTAATATCTTGTATGACTCTCGGAATTACAGGATGGGTGTAGATATTGCCTTAGCTGTGCGACTCTCAGTGAAGTTGGTAACGTTGTCGAACGGTGTATCATTCGATCTACTTATTCATACATCAAATTAATCTACCTGTCACTAAAATGTATCGTTATTTGTGTCTCTGAACACGATGTTACACTCTGGATGCAGCCAGATACGATTGCGGAAAGTAAGGCCATCGGTAAGAAGTTTCACTGCATACCAATGGGTAACGTTCCACAAAGATTTGAATATATATTTTTATACCTCAACCGTAAAATAGGGCTTACAAAGCCAATAGTGTACAGAGGAACTACTCCAGGAATATGTGGCTTGACTCGCGGAACCACACGATAGGTGAAGCTACTGTCTTAGGCGTTCGATTTTAAGGATCGCGTTAACGTTTTCGAAAGGTTTGGCACTCGATCGTTTAATTCATACATGGAGTCAAATCACCGGACAACATTATCCATTGAAATAAAGTAATTCCTTTTTAATCAATACGTTACCTTCCGAGAATCTATCCCGCCGCAGCGAGTGTCTTTCTTAGTTTTCACGGAATCAAATGAGTAGACATTTTAGCATACGGACACCTTTTTTTTATGTATGAATAGAATAAACGTCAGTCAAACCGTCCGTTTACCGTCAGTAAATTCGTTGAAAATTATTTCTAACAGACACCTTAATTCCCGGTTTGGGTAATTAAGTACAGCGTCAATGCGTTTGCCAATTGGTGTAAATGCAAACATTTTACGAAAGACCTTACACTCCGAAGAGCTAACCCGCTGTATTGAGACTATAACTTTGTGTACCTGGAAAGAAATTAGTCTCCGTCTCGGAGAAGGGCACCTCAACTTCATGTATGTATTAGAAGCTCGAGGGACGGTCCATTCTTGAACGCTGCCCCGTCTGTGTGACATGATCTGCTAAGTAAATAGCTTCACCTATCCAGCGATTCCGAGAGCCAATCTATGTATTCCGGAAGTATGTCCGCTGAACAGTATTGGTAATAGACACCTTAATTCACGGCTTGAATATTAAAGCATGCCGCCAAGCCGTTGTATAACTTTACCTATTGGTGTAGGGTCAAACGGGATCCTTCATTTCTTGTTTGATTAATCTGTTTAGAGCAATCCCACCTACTTTGAAGGTCGCACATCCAAGTCAATAGCTTTACCAGTCCTGTGATTCCGAGAGTCAAGCCTGGTATTCAGGTGTAAATCCGCTGAACAGTAATGGCAATGGATACCTAAATTCACTGCTTGTATATTGCAGAACTGTGTCAGACGGCTGTTGAACGTTACCTATTCCTACATAGATAACTTCTAATAGAAGGACCTTCCTTCCGAGATGCTAACCCACTGTATCGACGGTATAACTTCGTGTATAGAGAAGCAAATTTGTCTACATTTTAGAGAATGGCACCTTTATTTCATTCATGAATTAGATGTCTGATGAACTCGGGATCGTTACTACATTCTTTGAGAGTCGAACAGCTAAGTCGATAGTTACAATTATCCTGTGATTGCGAGAGTGAGGTCAGGTATTCCGGATGTAAATACGCTGAGCAGTGTTGGCAATACACACCATAAATCACGGTTTGGATATTAGATCAGACCATCAACCCGGTGTAGAACGTTACGTATTGTGACACAGTCAAACATTTTACAAATAGCCCACCGTCGGAGAAGCTACCCTGCCGTATCGAGAGTGTATCTTCGTGTTCAGAGAAAGATATGAGTATTCATTTTAGCGGCGGGCACCATAACTACATGTTCGAATAAGAAAATCCAGTATTTAATCGCCCGACAATGTTACGACCCGTTTTTGGGAGCCGAATGGCGAAGACAATAGCTCCATCTATCCTTGTGATTCCAAGAGTAACGCCACGTTTATCAGGAGCAAATCCGCTGTATACTATCGGTAATGGTTACCTTAATTGTCGATTTGAATATTGAAGTAGAGCATGACACCGCTTGTGAGCTTGACCAGATGGAATAGAGTCAAACGTTTTACCAAATGTCTTGCCGTTGGAGAATCTAACCCTCCGTATCTACAAGCTTCGTGTTTAGGGAATCACATTAGTAAACATTTTAGCGACGGTGACCTTTATTTCATTATGAATAAGATGATCGAGGATCGAACCGTTCGAGAACCTTGCCACCTTCTGTGAGAGACGAACGGCTGCGTCAATATCTTCACTTATCCTGTAATTCCGAAAGACACACAAGGTATTCCGGTAGAAAATCCTCTGAACAGTATTGGCAATAAACGCCTTAATTCAGGGTTTGAATATTGAAGTAGATCGTCAAACTGATTGAAAGCGTTACCAATTGGTACAATTTCAAACGTCTTACCGAAGACCTCTCCCTCCGAGAAAATAACCCGCTGTATCGAGAGTATAACTTCTTGTTCAGAGAAAGAAATTAGAATTCATATCTGTGGCAGGCACCTCCTCTTCACGTATGAATCAGGAGATCGATGGTGAAACCGTTTGAGAACGTTACCACCATCTCTCCTTGAGAGTCGAGTAGATAGGTCAACAGCTTCACCAATTGGTCTGATATCGAGAGTCAAGCCTGGTATTCCAGGAGTAATTCCGTTGAACAGTACTGGTAATAGACAAACTAATTCACTGTATGGATATTAAGGTTGAGCGTCAAACCGTTTGAGAACGTTACCAACTGCTATAAAGTCAAACCTTTTATCGAATAATTTATTGTCCTCGAACGAACACCGAACTAGCGAGGGTCTTGTTACGAACTCCCGGAAACAAAATAGTAGCCATCATAGCTGACGGAGACCTTTTTTCATGTCTGAATAGCAAACACGAGAGTCAAACTACTCTAGAACGTTACCACATTCTTTGGGATTCGAACGGCTAGGTTAATAGCTTCACGTATTCTAGGATTCCGAGAGTAAAAATAGGCACTCTGGGAGTAAGTGCCCCGTACCGTATTGGCAATAGACACCCTAATTCTCGGAATGAATATTAAAACAGATCGACATACCGCTGTAGAGCGTTACCTATTTGTATAGTATCAAACTTTTTATCGAAGGCCTAACCTTCCGAGCAGCTATCCCGCTGCAACGAGCGTGTAATATCGTGTTCAGTGGGCCAAATTGCAATACATTTTAATGGCGGGCACCTGAACTTCGTATATGGATCAGGAGGTCGGGAGTCAAACCGTTCGAGATGGTTACCACCTCCTTTGAGGATCGAACCGTTACGTGAACAGCTCCTCCTATCCTATGGTTACGACAGACAAATGAGTTATCCGGGAGTAAATCTGCTGTACATTATTGGCATTAGATACTCTATTTCCCGGTATATATATTAAATTATTGGGTCAAACCTTTTGAGAGCGTTACAAGCTTGTACAAAATCAAACGTATAACGAAGGCCTTTAATTCAGCGAACCTCACCCGCTTCATGCAGAGTATTACTTCGTGATGAGGGAGAGAAATTAGTATTCATTTGAGTCACGGGCTCTTTAATGTCATGTTCGAATTAGACGGTCGTGTGTCGCGGAGTTCTAGAACTTTACCGCCATCTCTGATGTTCGAACGGCTGAATCAATAGGTATACATATCCAGCGATTCCGAGAGTCATATCAGGTAAAACGGGATTAATTCCGCTGAACGGTAATGGCAATAGACGCCTTAATTCACGGTTTGAATATTGAAATAGAGCGACAAACCGTTTCAAAACGTTCTCAATTGGTGTAAAGTCAATCGCTTTTCCGGAGACCTTACACGCCAAAAGAATAACCTGCAGTATCGATAGTATAACATCGTGTTCAGAAAATTAAATTAGTATTCATTAAAGTGATGGCCACTTTGTATGAATTCGAAGATCGAGTGACCAACCCTTTGGGAACGATACAACCTTCTTTGAGAGACGAACGGCTGAGTCAACGGCTTTAGCTATTCAGTTATTGCGAGAGTGAAGCATGGTATTCCAAGAATGAGTCCGCTGAAGACTAGTGGCGATTGACACCTTAACTCCCGCTATGAATATTACCTCAAAATGTCAATCCGTCGAAGAACATTACTAATTACTATACAGTCATTCCTTTTACAGAACTCATTATTTTCCTCGGACCTAACCGGTTGTAGCTATTGACATGCTTAGTACTCACGGAAACAAATTAGTAGACTTTTTAGCAGAGGGACACCTTATTTTGGTGTGTGAATAGAATAATCCAGTGGTAAACATTTCGAGAACGGTCCACCTTCTTTGAGAGTCGAGCGGCTTCATCTATCCCGTGATTCCAAGAGGCAAACCATGTGCTCCGGGTGTATATCCACTGAACATTGTTGGCATTAGACACGTTACTTCACGGTATAAATTTTAATGTACAGAGTCAATCCGTTTGAGAACGTTAGCAATTGCAATAGAGTCAAACGTTATACTGAATCCTTTACCCACCGAAAGCCTAACACATTATATCGAGCGTATAACTAGGTGTTCAGAGGAAGAAATTTGTATACATATTAGTGACGGGCACCATACCTTCAAGTATCAATTAGAAGGTCGATGTGTTGTGATGATCCAGAACGTTGCCTTCTTCTTTGAGATACGAACAGCCTAGTCGATAGCCTCACCAATTCCAAGATTACAAGAGTCAAATTAGGTATTCCGGGAGTAAATCCGCTGAACAGATTGCAATAGACACCTTAATTCACAGTGTGTATATTAATGTAGAACGTAAATCCGTTTGACAACGCTACCAATTGGTATAAAGTCAAAGGCTTTACTGAAGAGCTGACACACCGAAAGTCTATCGCGCTGTACCGAGAGTATAACCTTGTGATCATTGGAGCAAATTAGTATATATTTTAGTAACGGCACCCATAGTTTGAAGTGTGAATTATAGGATCGAGTGCCAAACACTTCGAGAACGTGACCAACTTCCTTGAGAGTACAACGGCTAAGTCAATAGGATTACCTACCATGTGACAACGAGGGTCCAAGCAAGCATTCCGGTCGTAATTCCTCTCTCCACCTCTAGGTAGGTGTTGCCTTTCTGCAACGGTCTGTCCCTCGATGTTCTAATTCATTCACGAAGCTAAGGTGCCCACCACAGAAATGAATACTAATTTATTTTTCTGAACACGAAATTATTCCCTCGATAGAGGGGTTAGGCTTTCTGAGGTTATGGGTTTCTGTAAAACGTTTGACTTTATACTAATTGGTATCAATCCTAGACGTTTTGACGCTCTACTTTAACCTTAAACCCGGGAATTAAGGTGATTATTGCCAATACTTCTCGGCGGATTTACTCCAGGAATACGTGGTTTGTCCCTCGGAATCACAGGATATGTGAAGCTATCGACATTGCCGTTCGTCTCTCAAAGAGGTAGGTAACGTTCTTCAACGGTCTGTACATCGATCTTCTAATTAATTTATCAAAATATGGTGTGCCTCTACTTTAATGTCTACTAATTTGTTTCCGTGAGCACAAAGAATGACAATAGCTACAGCGGGGTAGGTTCTAGGATGGTAATGTATTCTGTATAAAGAATGACTCTATACCAATCGGTAATGTCCTCCGACGGATTGACCTTCTGCTTTAATATGCATACCGTGAATTAACGAACCTATAGCCAGTACTGTACAGTGCATTTAATTCCATCATACATGATTTGGCTTTCGGACTCATAGTATAGATTAAGCTATTGACTTTGATTTTCGACTCTCAAAGAAAGTGGTACCATTCTCGATAGGTTTGACCCTTGATCTTCCTATTCATAATGAAATTAAGGTCCCCGTCACTAAAATGTTTACTAATGGGTTTCTCTAGACACGTTACGATACTCTAAATACGGCGGGATAGCTTCTCGGACGGTGATGCATTCAGTAAATCGTTTAATTTTAAGAGAATTAGTCACTTTCTTACAAGGTGTGACGTACAATTTTGATATCCATCCGCGAATATAGTTATCTACTGCCGATACTCTTCAGCGCATTTACGCAATTATCTGGTTAGACTTTCGGAATATAGGATAGGTGGAGCTATTGACTTATCCGATCGATTCTCAAAGAGGCTGGCAAGATTCTCGAACGGTATGGTGCGATATCTTCTAATTCATACATGAATTTAAGTTGCCCGTCACTAAAATGTTTACTAATTTGTTTGTCTGAACACGAAGTTATACCGACGATACTGCGGGTTATATTCTCGGAAGGCATGGAATACGATACAGAGTTATACGTTATACCAATTGGTAGCATTCTTCAGCGGTGTGGTGCTCTACGTTAATATTCATAAAGAGAATTCACGTGTCTTTTGCTAGTACTGTTCAACGCATTTACTCCTGGAATTCCGGCCTTGACTCTCGGAATCTCAACTAGAGGCGAAGCTATTGACTCAGCTGTTCGACTCTCAAAGAAGGTGGTTATAATCTAGAACGGTTTGACACTCGATCTTCTAATTCATATATCAAAATACGGTATGCCTCTTCTATAATGTCACCTAATTTGTTTCCGTGAGCACTAAGCATGACACTCGCTAAACCGCGTTATGTTCTAGGAAGGTAACGTATTCGGTAAAAAGAATGACACTGTACCAATTGGTAATGTTCTCCGACGAATTGACCTTCTACTTTAATATTCATACCCTGAATGAAGGTGTCAATTCCCAGTACTATTCACCGAATTTTGTCCCAGAATACCTGATTAGCCTCTCGGAATCACAGGTTAGGTCAGGATGCTGACCTAGCCGTTCGACTCTCAAAAGACGTGCCAACGTTCTCGGAAGATTAGAATCTCCATCTTTCTATTTATACTTACAATTAAAGTGTTCGTCTACTACAGAGTATACTAATTTGTGTCCTTCAGCATTGAACACTAAGCACAACACTTGCTGCAGCGGGTTAGATTCTCGGGAGGTGTGGTCTTCAGTAAAAGGTATGACTTTATGCGCATTGGTAATGCTCTCCATCGCTTTCACTCCATACATTAACATTCATACCGTGAATTAAAGAGTCAATTGCCAATAAACTTCAGCGGACTTGCTCCCGTATTACCTGATTTGACTCTAGGAATCACAGCACAGGTGAAGCAATAGACAGCCGTCCGCCACTCACACAAGGTGGTAACGTCCTCGAACGGTACGACTCTCGATCTTCAAAATCATGCACGAAGTTATGGTGCTCGTTGCTAAAATGCACACAAATATTATCCTCTGAACATGAAGTCATTTTGTCAATGCAGCGGGTCAGTTTCTCGGAGGGTACGGCGTTCTGTCAGAAATTGAACCGTACACGAATATGGAATGTTCTACAACGGCTTTGAGACCTTCTTTAATATACACACCGCAGAATGATGTGTCCATTGCCAATAGTTTTCAGCGTATAGACTCCCGGAATACCTGCTTTGACTCTCCGTATCACTGGATAGGTGACGCTGTTGACTTAGATGTCCGAATATCTTAGGAGGTGGATACGGTCTCGAACTGTTTTACACTCGACCTTATTATTGATACATGAAATTCATTTGCCGTAACTAAAATTCATTCCAATGTGTTTCTCTAAACTCGAAGATATGTTTTCGATACGTCGGGCAAGCTTCGAGGAAGGTACGGCCATCAGTGAAAAGTTACACTCTATACCAATAGGTAAAGTTGTACAACTGTGTGACCCTCTACTTTAAAATTTATACCGGATGTAGGGGTTTTAATGCCAAAACTGTGTAGTCGATTTACTCCCGGAATACCTGGTTTGTCTCTTGAAATCACAGGAAAAGTGAAGCTATTGCCGTAGCCATGCGACTCTCAAATGAGGTGGTAACGAATCTCGGACGATTTGATCCGCCATCTTCCTAATGATACACGAAATTGAAGTGTCCATCTGCTAAAGAGTCTACCAATTTGTTTCCTTCAACACTGCACAAGACACTTGTTGCAGCGGGTAAGGTTCACGGTGGGCAATGTATCAGGTACAAAGTTTGACCGTATACCAGTAGGTACTGTTCTACAATGGTTCCAATGCCTATATTGCTATTTTAACCGTGAACTAACGTGTCTGCTCCCAACACTGTGCAGCGGATTTACTTCTGGAATGCCTGGGTTGACTATCGGAATAGCAAGATAGGCGAAGCTATTGACTTAGCTATTCGTCTCTTACAGAATGTGCCAACGATCTCGAGCGGTTTGACCCTCGATCTTCTGATACATAAATGAAGATAAAGTGCCTGTCACTAAACTCTATACTAATTTCTTTCTCTGAACACGATGTTATATTCTCGATGACGTGGGTGATGTTCGCAGAAGGTAGGGCCTTCGGTAAATCGCTTGACTTTATAGCAATTGGTAACGTTCTCAAACGGTGTGACGCTGTATTTTAATATTCAAACCGTGAATTCAGGAGTCTGTTTCCAATACGGTTCAGGGGATTTACTCCCGGAATACCTGGTTTGACTTTCGCAATCTCTGGAAAGGTGAAACTACTCATTTAGCCGTTGGTCTCTCACAGAAGGTGGCCACGTTCTCGAACGGTTTTGACCGTCCATATTCAATTTCGTTCATGAAATTATTGTGCCACCTATAGAATGTATACTAGTTCGAACCTCTGAACATGGTGATATACCCTGGACACAGCTGGCTAGTTTTTCGGAGGGTACGCCATTCTGTAAGAAGTTTAACCCTACACGAATTGGTAATGTTCTACAAAGGCTTGACGGCCTGCTTTATGTTCAAACTGTAAATTGTGGTGCATATTGTCAATACTGTTCAGCATATTTACTCCAGGCACACCTGCTATAATTTTGGGAAGCACGGGATATGTGAAGCTATTGACTTAGCCGTTCCATTCTCAAAGAGGGTGGTAGTGTTCCCGAAAGTCTGGACTGTCGATTTTTCTATTCATACACGAATATAGGGCTCCCGTCTGCTAAAAAGACTACTAATTTGTTTCTGCGAGCACTAAACATAACACTCGCTACAATCGGTTAGGTACTTGGAAGTTAAGGCCTTCCGTAAAATGTTTCACTTTATACCAATTTTGTAACGCTCCCAAACGGTTTTGCGCTCTATTTTAATATTCAAATCGAGAAATAACGTGTCTATTGCCAATAATGTTCATCGGATTCACTCACTATTACCTCAGCGTTTCAACTCCCAATGAAGGTGGACATTTCTCTAACAGTTTAACTCTCGATTTAAATACTTATACTCGAAAATGTGCTGTACGGCAGCAAAAGTAAGGCCCTCGCTACAGCGGATTAGGTTCTCCTATGGTAAGGTATTCAGTGAGAATACTGACTTTAAAGGAACAGGTTAATTTCTCCGACGGTTTGAGTCTTTACTTTAATATTCATACCGTGAATAAAGGTGTATATTGCAAAGCTGTTGGCGGATTTTCTCGCGGAATACTGCGTTTGTCTCTCGCAATCACAGGATAGGTGAAGCTATTGACATAGCCGGTCGACACTCAAAGAAGGTGGTATCGTGATCGAACGGTTTGACTCCCGATGATTCTATTCATACATGAAAGTATGGTGCGCCTCTGCTATAATGTCTTCTAATATGTTTCCGAGATCAATTAGTAAGGCACTGGCTACATCGGGTTTGGTTCTCTCAAGGTAAGGTATTCGGAGAGAAGAATTACTTTATTCGAATAGGTAACACTATGCATCGGTTTGACGTTATAAATTAATATTCAAACCAACAATAAAGCTGTCCATTGGCAATAGTGTCCAGCGGATTGAGTATTGGAACCACTTGCTTGATTATTGGAGTAGCATGATTGGTGAAGCTACTGACTGATGCGTGCCACACTTAAGAATGGTGGATACCGTCTCCAACGGTTTGACCATCGACCTTCGAATTCACGCATGAAATTAAAGTTGCCGCCACTACAATATATACTAATTTGGCATATTGAACACGATGATATACTCTCGATACAGCGGGATAGTTTCCCGCAAGGTATGGTCTCCGGTAAAATGTTTGACTGCATTGCAGTATGTAGCGTTGTACAACGGTTTATCTCTGTCCTTTAATATTTATGTAGTGAAATAGCGTGTCTGGTTCCAATAATGTATAGCGGGATAAGTCGCGGAATATCAGGTCTGTCTTTGGGAATCTCACGGCAGGTGAAGCTATTCGCGTACCTGTGCGACTCCCAAAGACGGTGGTAACGTTCTGGAAGTGTGTACCTCGCGGCGTTCTAATTCATTAATGAAATTAGGGTGCCCTTCACTAAAATGTATACCAATTTGTTTCTCTGAACAAGAAGTTACTCTCTCAATACCGCGTTTCTAGTTCTTGGGAGGTGAGGCCTGCGGCAAAATGTTAGACACTATACCAATATGTAAAATTTGCAACAGTTAGACTATGTGCGTAGATAGTTATGGCGAGAACTAGGGTGTCAATTGCGAATTATGTACTGCGGATTTAAACCCGGAATACCTGGTTTTTCACTTGGTATCACAGGATAGGCTTAACTGTGCGAATCTCAAGAATGGTGTGAACGTTCTCCAACGGTTTGTCTCTCAATTTTGCTACCCAAACATCAAAATACGTTGTCCCTCTGCAAAAATGTATACTGATATGTTTTGGATTGAGCAGTAAGCAAGACACTCCCTCGAGTGGGTTTGGTTCTCGGAAGGTAAGGTATTGGTTGAAAAGAATAACTTTATTTTAATTGATAATGTTGTTCGGCGTCTTGACCCCGTGTATGAATTACACGATCGAGTGTCAAACCATTCGAAAACGATACCACATTCCTTAAAATCGAACGGATAAGACTGTAGTTTCACCTACCGTGTGATTCCGCGAGTCAAGCCAGGTATGCCTAGAGTAGGTCCACTGTTCAGTATTGGCTTTATGCACCCCATTTTACGGTTTTGGTGTTGAAGTACATATTCAAACCTTTGTAGGACGTGACCTATTGGTATGCAGCAATACGTTTTGCCGAAGGCCCTACTTTCCGCGAACGTTACTCCCTCTATCAAGAGTGCAACATCGTGCTCAGAGATACGAGTAAGTACACATCTTAGTGCGGTGCACCTTAGCGTCATGTATCAACAAAATGATCGAGAGCCATACCGTTGGCGTACGTCATCTCCTTCCTTCTGTGTCGCATAGAGGTAAGACAATAGCTTCATTTATCCTGTAATACCGAGAGTCGCATAAGGTATTCCGGTATAAAAGCCGCTGTATAGTTTTGCAATAGACACCATAATTCATCGTCTGAATATTGAAGTAGATAATCAAGCAGTGGGAGAAAAACACCAATTTGTAAAATGCAATTCTTTTTACCCAATACCTTACCTTCCGATAACCCAACCCGCTGCAACGATTGTGTTCCTTAGCTTTAACGTGATCAAACTAGTATACACTTTAGCAGATGGTCACATTATTTTTGTGCTCATATAGGAATAACGAGGGCAAACAGTTTGAGAACGTTACTACCTTTTTTGAGAGTCTTCATCTAGGTCAACAGCTTCAAGTGTCCTTTGATTTCTAAAATGAAACCAGGTATTCCGGGAGTTAATCAGCTGAACGCTATTGTCAATACATACCTTCATTCACTGCACGAATGTTAAATCACAGTGCCACATCATTGTCGAATGTTACAAATTGTTATGAGGACCTCCCTTTACCGACTGCCTTACCTTCCGAGAAGATAAGCCTTTGTTCCTAGAGTATAGCTTCGTGTTCAGAGAATCACATTAGTATACATTTTAGTGACGAGCACCTTAATTTCATGAATAGGTTCGAATTTCGAGTGTCACACCGACCTAGAACGTTACCACCTTCTCTGAGAATCGAACGTCTAAGTGAATAGCTTCAACATATCCCGAGATTCCGAGAGTAATAATAGGTACTCCTGGAGTAAATCGGTAGAACGGTATGGAAAATAGACACCTCAATTCACGGTTTGAATATTAATGTGCAGCGTCAAACCGTTTGAGGGCGTGACGATTTATCAAAAGCTTTACCTTCCGAGAAACTGACAAGCATCATCTAGGGTATAAGTACGTGTTCACAAAAAGGAATTAGTATTCATTTCAGTTACGGACAGATTATTTTCATTATGAATACGAAGATCGAGGATCAAGCCGCTCAAGAACGTTGCTACCTTCTGTTAGAGGCGAACGGTTAAGTGAATAGCTTCACTTATCCAGATATTCCGAGAGTCAAACCAGGTATTGCGGGAGTAAATCGGCTGACCGCTATTGGCAATGCATACCTTCATTCACTGTACGAATCCGCTGAACTAAATCCGCTGCACAGTGTTGTGAATAGACATCTTAGTTATCGGATTGAATATTAAAGTTGGGCGTGAAACCGCTTGAGATCGTTACCAGTGGGTATAGAGACAAAAGTTTTACGGAAGACCTCACCATCCAAGAAATTAACCGGCAGTATCGGGAGTATAACTTCGTGTACAGAGAAGCAAATAATTGTAACGTTTAGTGACAAGCACCATAATTTCAAGTATTATATACAAGTTCGAGTGTCAGTCCGTTAGAGAACGATACCACCTTCTTTTGTAGTCGAACGGCCAAGGCCATAACTTATCCTATGCTGTGATTTCGAGAGCGAATGGAGGTATTCCGGGAATAAATGCGCTGAACACTATTGGCAATGGACACCATAATTCTCGGTTTTATCATTAAAGTAGGGGGATAAGTCATCGGTGAACATTACCAAATGCTATAAGGTCATACTTTTTACAGAATAACGTACCTTCCGTGAACCTAACCCGCTGTATCGAGACTAACTTTGTGTTCAGAGAAGCAAATTGGTACACGTCTAAGTGACGAGCCCCTTAGTTTCATGTATGAATTAGAAGAACAAGGGTCGAATCATTCAAGGACGTATCCAGCCTCTATGGAGGTCGAAAGGCTACGTCTATAGCTTCACCCATCCCGTGACTTCTAGAGGCAAACCAGGTAATCCGGGAGTAAATCCGCTGGACAGTACTGGTATTAGGAATCTTAATGCATGGTACAAATATTACACTCCTGAGTCAAACCGTTGTAGAAAGTTACGAATTGTTATTGAGCCATACTTTTTACCGCAGGTCTGACCTTCCAAAAAGTTAACCCGCCGTATGACGAGTATAACTACGCGTTCATACCATACAATTAGTATCCATTTTAGTGACGAGCACCACAATTTCAGCTGTGAATTAGAATGACCAATACCAAACGGTTCGGGATCGTATCCACCTTCATTGAGAGTCGAACGGCTAAGTCAATACTTTCACATATCCTTTGATTCCGAGAGTCAAGCAATGTATTCCGGCGGCAAATACGCCAAACTGTTTTGGCTATGGACACCGTAGTACATGGAATGGAGAATAAATTACAGAGACAAAGCGCTGGAGAGCGTAACCAATTCTTATAACGTCATACTCCTTACCGGATAACTTACAATTTAGGAACAGAACCCGCTGTATCGATGGCATAACTTCGTCTACAGCGAAACAAGTTAGCATAAATGTTAGTGAAGCGCACCTTAGCTACATGTATGAATAAGAAGACCGAGTGTCAAAAAGCTCGAGAACGTTTCCACCTTCTGTGAGATACGAACGGCTAAGTAAATGGCTTCACATCTCTCGTAGTTCGGAGAGTCAAACCGGGTATTCCGGTAGAAAGTCCGCTAAAGCATATTGGCATTAGACTCCTGTATTTCACGGTTAGAATATTGAAATAAAGCATCTAGCCGTTTATGAACGTTACCAGTTGCGATAAAGTCAAACGCTTCCCGATGACCAGATCCTCCGAAAGACTAAGACGCTGTATCTGGAGTATAACTTCGTGTTCAGAGAAAGAAATTGGTATTCATTTCATTGACTGGCACGTTAACTTCACGCATGAATTAGAAGATCGATAGTCAAACCTTTCGATATCGTTACCGCACTGCTTGACATTGAATGTATAAGTCAACACCTCCACCCATCCTGCGATTCCTAGAGTCAAACCAGGTATTCGTGGAGTAAATACGCTGTACACTATTGGCAATGTATACCTGAATTTGCGGTTTAAATTTTAAACCAGGCGGTTCAACCGTTGTGAAACATTACCTATTCGCGTAGGATTAAAATCTTACAGAATGCCTTATCCCCCGAAATCTGAACTGCTGTATCGAGACGATAACACCGTGTTCAGCGATACAAATTAGTAGACATTTTAGTGACGGATACATTTAAACTTCGGGCGAGAGTTTGACTCTATACCAATAGGTAACGCTCTACAACGGTATTGCGGTCTGCTTTATTATTCATAGCGTGAATTAAGGTGTATATTGCCAAAACTGTTTAGCGTATTTACTCCCGGAATACATGGTTTGATTCTCGGAGTTACAGGTTTGGTGATGCTATTGACTTAGCAATTCGAATCCCAAGGGAGCTATTGTGTTAGCTGTTCAAATATCAAGCAAGGTGGTCACGCTGCCAAACGGTTTGATCCTGGATCTTCAAATTCACACATGTCAATAAGGTGCCCGCCACTAAATTGTATACCAACTTGCTTCTCTGAACACGAAATCATACTCTCGATATAGCGAATTAGCTTCACGCAAGTAAGATCTTCGGTAAAGATCTTCTAATTCCAATACTGTACTGCGGGCTTAGTCGCGGAATACCGTGTTTGTCTCAAGGAATCACAGGATTGGTGATGCTATTGGCGTAGCTGTGCGACTGTCAAATGAGGTGGCAACGTTCTAGAACGGTTTGACACTCGATCTTCTAAGCCGTGCATGAGATTATGGCGCCCATCGCTAAAATGTATGCTAATATGTATCCGTGACCACTAAGCAAGGCACTCGCTGCAGGTAATATATTACCAATTTCTTTCCCTTAACACGAAGTTATACTCTCTATAATGCGAGAGTTGTTCGCTGATGGTGCGGTCTTCGGTAAAACGTTTGACATTATAGCAATTGGTAACGATCTCAAACGGGGTAACGCACAATTTTAGTATTGAAACTGTAAATAACGGTGTCTATTGCCAACACAGATCCTCGCATCTACTGCCGGAATACCTAATTGACTTTCGAAATTACAGTAACGTTCTCGAACGGTTCGACATTCGACCTTCTCAGTCATGCATGAAATTAAGGTGCTCGTTAGTAAACGTATACTAGCTCGTACCGCTGAACACGATGTTATACTCTTGTAACGGAGTGTTTGCTTCTCCGAAGGAAAGGGAATCTGTAAAGTGTTTGACATTATACCAATGGCATTGCTCTCAAAGGCTTTGATGCTCTTCTTTTTTATTCATACCGTGAAATAAGGTGTTGACTGTCAATACTATCAGCGATCTTACTATCGGATTTCCTGGGTTGACTCTCCGAATCTCGGAATAGGTGAAGCTATTGACTTTGCCGATCGAATCTCAAAGGGGGCGGTAATGTTCGTGATCAGCCTGTGTCCCGATGTTCTAGTCCATGCACGAAATTATGGTGCCCATCACAGAAATACATAATAATTTGTTTCTCGGAACACGAAGTAATACCCTCAATATAGCGGGTTTGCTTCTCGGAAGGAATGGCCAGCGGTAAAAAGTTAGACTGTATACTAATGGGTAAAGTTCTACAATGGCTTGACCTCCTGCTTTATTATTCGAATAGTGAATGATGGTACGCCAGATCGTGCAACGCTACTGTATGGTCTCCATTAATTTCTTAACACATTATTTTGAACCGCAAGCAATTCTTTCTCATTTTTATATTTATATACAAACACTGAAATTTACTGTTACAGTGATTACAATTTTTTTCGACGTTGTCTATTGTTAGTTGAAAAAATTGCATTCCAGCATACAGGAGTCTTTCGAACCAGTTTAGCGTACGTTTATGACATTATTTTGTTAAACTTATTGTTATTTTACATGATTGTCTGTATACGTACCTACGCTTCCAGAGCGACACGCCTGGAGCGGGCAAGTAGTTGCGTACGGTGGATAGGCGCGATACTACTACATGGAATTTGTTAACTTCTTTAGGCTTGATATTTTACCGTTAGCACACATTCGCTGTTTCCCATTTATTTCGACATACTGTAATTTACTGTTATAATATTTTCGACTCTTCTCAAAATTTCAAATTTTTAACATCAAAAATTTTATTTTATAGGAATATTGTCATTGGAAATAGTTGAGTGCACGTTTATGAAAATATTTCGATATATTTGTTGTTATTTAAATGATAGTCTGTAAATGTACTTACGTTTCCGGAGTGACACGGCTGGACTGCTCTTGTAGGTGCGTACGGCAGATCGGAGCGACATACTGGATGATCTTCGTTAATTTCTGTAACCTTGATTTTACTCCGTATGAATTTTTTACCAATTTTTCCATTCATATATTCATTCTGTTATTTACTGTTATGACATTTTCGATTTTGTTCGAAATTTTCAATTCTTATTTTAATAAATTGTATGTCTTAGTGAATGTGTCTTTGAATCAGTTGTGTTTACGTTTGTGACAATATTATGTTAAATACTTTCTATTTTATATGATACATTGTACACGTACCTACGCTTCGGCGCGGTATGGTTCTAGTAGTCTTGTAGTTAGGTACGGCAGATTGGAGCAGCTTACTGGATTGTCCACGTTAGTTTCTGTAACACATGATTTTAAACTGTATGCATTCTTTCCCAATTTGTCCATTTATTTTATACGTTCATTAATTTACTCTAATGATATTTTTGTTTTATTTTTATAATTTTCAATTTCTATTGTAAGAAGTTGTATTTCCTGGTAAAACTGCCTTTGGAAATAGGTGAGTGTACGCTTGTGACATTATTTTGTTTAACTAATTGTTATTGTGTATGATTTTCTGTATACGTACCTTAGCTGACGGAACAACACAACTGGAGTGCACTTGCAGTTGCGTTCGGTACATCGCCGCGATACTATTGTATGATCATCGTTAATTACTCCAACCTCGATATTGTATCGTATGCATTTTTTCCCAGTCGTCCATTTATTTGTACAAACAGTAATGTAGTGTTATGATATTTTCGATACTATTCGCAATATTCAATTTGCATTTTTGACATTTGTATTTCATAGTTACAGTGTCTTTGTACTTAGTTAAGTGTGCCCTT
>NW_027471590.1:0-23218 GCF_051020765.1 Lasioglossum baleicum
AAGTACAGCTTTTTAAATTAAAAATTAAAAATTTGAAGGAATATCGAAAATGTAACGGTAAATTGGAGTAAGTATAAATAATTAGAAAACATGGGGAGAAACGGATGCGGCTTAAAATCAAGGTTAAAGAAATTAAGGTATATTATCCTGTTGAGCTTCTCCGATCTTCCGTACACAACTACAACACCAATCCCTTCGTACAGATCCGCAGCGCCGATAGGCATACGGTGACGAGCAGGGTTGCATCAAAACGATCTACCATTCTCAACCGCAAGCTCACTTCCAGTCGTGTGGTTCCATTAACGTTAGCATGTGTAAAAACAATCATATAATACAACATCAAATTCAACTTAATATTGTCACAAACGCACGCTCAACTAATTCCAAATACACTACGCCTAAGAAATACAATTTCCAAAATATAAAATTTGCATGTTGCGAAGAAAATGGAAAGTATCTCAACAGTAAATTACATTATTTGCAAAGAAATTGAAAACTCAGAAAGAATGCATACGGTGCAGCATTAAGGTTAAGGAATTAATTGAAGACCGCACAGAACTGTCGCTCACACCTAGTGAATGCAACTACATGTATACCTACGCACTTGGAGCGACACGAATGGAGTGGTCTTGCAGTAGCGCTCGGTAGAACCAAGCTCCACAACTGTTGTTAATTTCATTAACCGAAAAATTGTACCGTAAGCAGTCTCTCACAGTTTTCCATTTATTTCTATATACTGTGGTGTACTGATGTGGTATTTTAGAGTCTCTGCAAAATTTTCATGTTTATAATTACGAAAATTTTATTTTTTGGGAAAAGTGTGTTTTGAATTAGCTGAGGTTACGATGATGGCAATATCTTGGTATGCTTGCTGTTATTATATGGGATTTTCTCTTTACGTGCAAATGCCTCCACAACGACACGACAGGAGAGGACTTGCAGTTACTTAGGGTATATTGGACCGACACTGCTGTATGGTCTCTGTTAATTTCATTAACCTCAATTTTGTACCGTGCGCACTCATGCGTAAATTTCTACGCATTTCTACATAATGTAATTGACTTTACTGATGATTTCGATTTTTAACAACATTTTCAGTTTTTATTTTAAGAAATTGTATATTTTGGTACAGTGGCATTGGAATTAATGGAATATACATTAATGACAATATTATTTTAAACTTATTCTTATTTTATATATTTCCTGCTTACGCACCTACGCTGGCGGAGCGACACGACTGTTGTCATCTTGCTGTTGCGTACGACAGATCGGGGTGGAATAGTGGATGGTCTTCGTTAATTTCGTAAAACGTATTACTGTAGCATATGCATTCATTCGCTGTTTTCTATTTATTTCTACACAGTGCAATATACTTTTATGATATTTTCCATTTTCTTCAAAATTTCCAGTTCCAAGTTTCATAAATTGTATTTGTCAGTATATATACCTTTCGAATTGTTTGTGTGTACGTTTAGGACAATATAATGTTAAATTCGTTTTTAAATCGTATGATTCATTGTATATGTACCTGCGTTGTCAGCAAGACACGTCTGGCGAGGCCTTGTAGTTGCGTACGCAAGGACGAAGCGCCACTACGGGATGATCGTCGATAATTTCTTTAACCTTGATTTTGTACCGCATTCACTTATCACCCATTTTCTAGTTATTTATACAAACCGTCATATACTGCTATGATATTTTCGATTTTTTTCAAAATTTTCAGTTTTCAGTATAAGAAATTGTATCTCCTAGTAAAAGTTCCTTTTGAATTAAGTAAGTTTCGGATTGGGTCAATATTTTGTTAGGTTCGTTGTTATTTTATTCGAATGACTGTATGCGACCTGTGCTTCTGGAGCCACACTGCTGAAGTGGCCTTGAAGTTACGTACGTCAGTTCGTAGCGACATACTGTATGGTCTTCGTTAATTTCTTTAACCATGAACTTGTACCATTTGCATTGTTTCGAAGTGTTCTATTTATCTCAACCCACTGTAACTTACTGTTTTGATATTATCGATATATCCTCAACACTTTCAACTTATTCTTTAAAGAGTTGTATTTCTCTGGAAAGGTGTCTCTGTAATTAATTGAGTGTTCGTTCATGACATTATGTCATTATACTTATTGTTATTTTATATGTTTTTCTGTATATGTACCTGCACTGCCGGAGCAATCTCGACTGTCGAAGACTTCTAGCTGCGTACGGTAGATCGGAGCGACACTAATGGATGGTCTTCGTTAATTGCCCTAGTCCTTGCTTTTGTACCACATGCATTTTCCTCATTGTCCTATTTATTTATACAAGCTGTAACTTATTCTTATAATATTTTCGATTCCTTCCAAAATTTTCAATTTTAATTTACAAAATTTTTATTTCTCAGGAAAAGTGTGTTTGGAATCAGTTCCGTGTACGTTCATGACGATATATTGTAAAACTGATTGTTATATCATATGAGTGTCTATATACGTACCAGCCCTGCCGAATCGGCATGTCTGGCGTTGTCTTGTAGTGCGTTCGGTAGAGTGGAGAGACAATATTCTATGGACATTGTCAGTCCTTCATCCTTAATAATGTACCGTAAGAATTCATTCGCAGATTTCTATTCATTTCTACATGTTGAAATTTACTGTTATGGTGTCTTCCATTTTTCAAAATTTTCAATTGTAAGTTTGAAAAGTTGTGTTTCTTAGTAAAAGTATCTTTTAAATTTGTTAAGTCTACAGTTACGACAATATTTTGTACAATTTGTTCTCGCATTGGATGATTGTCTGTATACATACCTACACTGCTGGAGCGACACGAATGCAGTGGCCTTGTAGTTGCGTTCGGTAGATATGAGCGATGCTGCTGTGTGGTCTCTGTTAATTTCGTTGACCTAGAAATTGCAGCGATTGCATTCTTTCGCAGTTTGCTACGTTGTAATACATACTATAATTTGCTGTTTTGATGTTTCAGATTTTTTTCAAAATTATCAATTTTGAATTTAAAAGATTGTATTCCTTAGTAAAAGTCTATTTGGAAATAGTTGAGTGTACGTTCATGGCATTATTCTGTTGTACCAATTGTTATTCTAAATGATTATTTGTATACCTACTATGTATACCTACTATATCTACTATGTATACAGACAATCAATCAATGCAACAACAAATACAACAAAATATTGTTAGAAACGTTATATATATATAACTCCGGAGATACTGTTCCCATGATATACAAATTTTCTAAATTCAAATTCGAAAATTTTGAAGAAATACCTACAATATCAAATCAGTAAGTTACAGTAGATAGATATAAATTGAAATCTGTGAAACAATGCAAATGTTACAATATCAAGACTAATGAAATTAAATGAAATCATACAGTATGCCGTTCCGATCTGCAGTACGCACATGGAGGACTGTACGTGGAGTAAAACACAGTGTCCAGAAGGAGGAACTAGTATATGGTTTAGTCTCGAGCTCCATAATTTCATGCATGAATTAGAAGATCGAGAGGCAAACCGTTCGAGAATTTTGCCACCTTCTGTGAGGGGCGATCTGATAAGTCAATAGCTTCATCTATGCAGTCATTCGGAGAATTGAACCTGGTGTTGCTGGAGTAAATCCACTGAACAGTATTGGCAACAGACACTTTATGTCACGGCTTGAATATTGACGTCAAACCGTTGTAGATCGTTACATATTGGTATAGAGTCAATCACTTTACCGATTTCCATACCTTCGGTGAAGCTAACCTGCCGATTGGAGAGTATAACCTCGTGTTCTGTGAACGAAATTAGTATACATTCCAGTGACGGGCACCCTAACTTGTTGTATGAAGTAGAAGATCGAGGATCAAGCGTTTCGGGAGCGTAATCACCATCGTTGAGAGTCGAGCTGCAAAGGCAATATCTTCTCCCATCCAGTGATTCCGACGGTCAGAGCAGGTATTCCAGGAGTAAATCTGCTGAACGGTATTGTCATTATCCGCGGTAATTCACCGTTTTAATATTACAGTGGTGCGACAAACCGTATGAGAAAGGTTCCAGTTGATATAAAGACAAACGTATTATTGATGACCTTACCGTCTGAAAGCATGACGCGCTGTATCGAGAATATATCAAGGTGTTCAGAGGAACAAATGAGTACACGCTTTAATGCCGGGCACCTTAATTTCATGAATGACATACAAGGTCGGGTGTCAGACCGTTCCGGAACGTTACCACCTTCTTTGAGGATCGGACGGCTAAGTCACTCGCTTCACCAATCCAGTGATTCCGATAGTCATACCTGGTATTCCTGGTGTAAATCCGCTGAAAAATATTGCCAATAGACCGCACTATTTACGGTTCGAATACTAAATCAGGCCGTCAATTCCTTGTAGATCATTACCGATAAGTGTAGGGTCACACTTCTTACAGAACGCCTTACCCTCCAAAAACTAACTCGCCGTATCGGCAGTATAGCACCATGTCCTGAGGTACGAAATAGTGTTCATTTTAGTGAGGAGAACCTCACTTCCAAGCATGAGTTTGAAGATCGAGTGTCAAACCATTCGAGACCGGTACCACCTTCTATGAGAGTCAAATGGCTAAGTCAGTAGCTTCGCATATCCGTTGCATCTCAGAGTCGTAGCAGATACTCCTGGAGTAAATCCGATAAAGATCATTGTCAATAAACTCCTTGATTCGCGGTTTGTAGACTAAAGTATTGAATCAAACCGTCGGAGAACAATACCAATTTATATAAAGTCATTCTTCTTACCGAATACCAACTCCTCCTAGAAGCTGACCTGCTGAATCGAGAGGGCATATTCGTTTTCAGAGAAGCAAACTAGTATGCATTTCAGTGACGGTCGGCATAATTTCATGTATAAATTAGAAAATAGATGGTCAATCCGACGGAGAATGTCTCCAAACACATCGAGTGCCGAACTTCCCAATCCTATGGCTCCGAGAGTAATACCAGTTATTCTGGGAGCAAATCCGCCGAACTGTATTAGCAATAGACACCATAGTCCATGATTTGAATATGAAAGTAAAGCGTCAAACCGTTTGAGAGCGTTACCATTTTGTATATAGTCAAAAGTTTTACCGCTGGCTTTACCTTCAGCGAACTTCAACCGCTTCATCGAGAACTTCGTATGCGGAGAAACACATTATATACAGTTTAGAGATGGGCACCATAATATCGTACATGAATTAGAAGATCGTGGTACAAACCGTTTCATAGCTTTACCACGTTCGCTGAGAGTCGAACGGCTAAGACAATAGCCGTCTGCTATCCTATGATTCCTAAAGTTAAATGAGGTATTCGGGGAGTAAATCCGCTGAACAGTAGCGGCAATGACACGTTAATTCAAGGAATGAAATTAAAGTAGAAGGTCAAGACGTAGGAGAACATTACCAATTAGAATAAAGTCATTAATATTACCCATCACATTTCCTTCTGGGAACCCTATCCGCTATAGCGATCGTCTTGCTTAATTTTCACAGGAAGAAACGAGTACGCATTTTAGCAGGCGGACACTTTATTTTCATGTATGCGTTTGGAGGATCGAGTGACAAAGCGTGCCAGAACGTTGCCTCCTTCTGTGAGGGTCGAACTGCTAATTCAATAGCCACACCTATCCTGTGACTCCGAGAGTCATATCAGTAAATTTGGGAGAAAATCCGCTGAACTGTACTGGCAATGGGCACCATAATTCAGTGTAAGGCAATATCTTCACGCATCCTGTGATTCCCAGACTCCAGCCAGGTATTTCAGGAGTAAATCCGCCTAACAGTATTGCCAATAGACACATTAATTCACTGTTTCAATATTAAAATAGAGCGTCCAACAGTTTTAGTGCATTGCCAATTGGTATGAATTCAGTCGTTTTACTGGAGACCTTATACGCCGAATGCCTAACCCGCTGTATTGAGAGAAACTTTCGTGTTCTGAAAATTAGTTTTGATTTCAGTGATGGTTACCTTACCGTCGTGTGTGAATTGGAAGATCGAGGAACAAACCATTTGTTCGAGTAAATGCGCTGTACAGTGTAGGAAATCGACACCTCAAATCACGGTTTGAATATTAAAGCAGGCCGTGAAGCCGTTGTAGAATATTCCATAATCATGTACGGCTATATATCTTGCAGAACGCCTTACCCTCCGAAAAACTGACCCCCTGTATCAAGAGCATAACTTCGTGATTAGGGAAACAAATTATTATGAAATTTTGTGATGACACCTTAAGTTCATGTATGGATTAGAAAATCGGGGTTAACCCTGTCGTGAACGAAACCACCTACCTGCAGAGCCGCAAAGCTAAGTCTACAGGTTCATCTATTCTGTGATTCCGAGGCACAAATCTGGTACCCGGGAGTAAATCCGCTGAACAGTATTAAAAACAGACTCCATACTCCACGGTATGAATATGAAAATACAGCAACACCCCGCTTGAGAACGTTATCAGTTGTTGCATAGTCAACCGTTTTACCGAAAGCCTTACCATCCGAGAAACTAACCCGCCGAATCGAGAGTATAACTTCGTGTTTCGGGACACACATTAGTATACAATTTGGTGACGTCACCATACGTTCATGTATGAATTTTAATATCGAGGGTCAAACCGTTCGAGAACGTTGCCACCTTCTATATGAGACGAACGGATATGTCAATAGCTCCACCTATTCTACGATTGCGAGTGTTAAATCTCGTATTCTGGGAGTAAATCGGGTGAGCAGTATTCGCAATTAACACATTAATTCGCGGTTTGAATATTAAAGGAGAGCGTCATGCCGTTCGAGAACATTACCAATCGGTACAAAGTGAAACATTTTATCTAAGGCCTCACCCTCCGAGGACCTGACCTGCTGCTTCGAGAGAATAACAACGTATTCTGGACCAGAAATGAGTATTCAATTCATTGACGGACACCTTATACTCGTGTAAGAATTAGAAGGTCAATGGTCAGACCTTTCGGGAACGTTACCACGTTGTGTAGGAGTCAAAAGCCAAGTCAGTTACTTAAGTGATCCTGTGCTTGCGAGTGTTAATCCAGGTATTCCGTGAGTACTTCCGTTGGATAGTATTGTCGACAGACACCTTAAATCACGGTATAATTAGTACCTGAATGAGTCAAACCACCGGAGAACATTATAAATTAGAACAAATTAATTTTTTTTACACAATACCTTTCCTTCCGTGAACCTAACTCGCTGCAGCAATTGTCTGGCTCAGTGTTCAAGGTAGCAAATTAGTAACATTTACTCCCGGAATGCATGGTTTGACTTTTAGGATATTGGAATACGTCAAGCTGTGGACTTAGCCGCTCGTCTCCCAAAGAAAGTGGTAACATTCTCGAACGGTTTGACCCTCGATCTTATATAAAATACATGAAATTATGTTGCCTTTCACTAAAATTTATACTAACTATCTTCTCTGAACACGCAGCCGCACTCGATATACACATGGCTAGCTTCTAGGTAGGTAAGGCCTTCGGTAAAATGTTTGACTCTATACCAACAAGTAACGGTCTACATCGTTTTGACCCTGTATATTAATATCAATACCATGATATCTGGTGTCCAAGACCAATACTGTACGGCGGATTTGCTACCGGTTTGATTCTCGGAGTCACAGGATATATGAAGCTACAGACTTAGCCGTTCGTCTCTCACAGAAGGTGGCATCGTTCTCGAGCGGTTTGGCACTCGATTTTCTAATTCATACATAGAATTAATGTGATCGTCACTAAAATATATACTATAGTGTTTCCCTACAGACATAGCTGACCTTTCGATACCGCGGGTTATCCTCTTTAACGGTAAGACATTCGATGAAACGTTTGACTTTATAGAATTTACTGACGATCTCAACCGTTCTGACGATCTATTTTAATATCCAATCCGCGAATTAAGGTTTCAATCGCCAATACCCTTCAGCGGATTTACTCTCGGATTTCCTGGCATCACTCTCGGAATCACAGGATAGGTAGAGCTATTGACTTATCCGCTCGACTTTCAAAGCGGCTGGTAACACCCACAATCGGTTTGAACCTGGAACTTTATATTGATACATGATATTGCATTGTCCGTCGGATAAAATGTCTGCTATTTTGTTTGCGTGAACACCAAGCAAGACACTTGCTACAGCGGGTTAGGTTCTTAAAAGGTGTCCGGTAAATTCATTCACCTTATACCATCTGGGTACGTTCTCCAACGGTTTGACTCCGTACTTTAATATTCATAACATAAATTAAGGTGTCAATTGCCTATACGGAACAGCGGATTCTCTCCCGGAATACCTGGTTCGAATCACGGAATCGCAGGATAGGTGAACCTCTTGACTTAGCTGCGCGTATCTCACAGAGAGTGGTAACTTTCTGGAACACTATGCCTATCGATCTTATTATTCCTTTATGAATTGAAGGTGCCCGTCACTAAAAGGAATAATATATTGTTTCCCTGAAGACGAACTTCGACTATCGATACAGCAGGTCAGGATATCGTAGGGTAAGGTCTTTGGTAAAACGTTAGACGCTATACAAATTGGTAAGGTTCGACAAACATTTGAAATCCCGTGACATTCCACTTTAATATTATTACCGTGAATTATCGTTTCCATTGGTAATGCTGCACTGTAGATTCACTCCCGGAATACAAGGTCTGTCTCTCGGAATGACACGATAGCTGAACCGATTGATTCAGCAGTTGGACTCTCGAAGAAAGTGGTAACTTTGTCCCATCGTTTGTACCTCGATCGTCCTATTCATGCATGAATATAAGATGTTCGTTTTCCAATATGTCTACTAGTTTGTTCCGGTGAACACGATACAAGCGATTCGCTACATCGGGATGGGATCTCGGATGGTAAGACCATCGGTTGAAAGTTTCACTCTGTGTCAAATCGTTACGTTCTACAACGGTCTGATAATGTACTTTAATATTTAAACCGAGAATTTCGGTGTCTATTGCCAATACTATTCAGCAGATTTACTTGCGGAATACCTCATTTGGCTATCGGAATCACAGGATAAGTGAAGCTGTTGACATAGCCATTCGATTCTGAATGTAGGTGGTACGTACTCGATCAGTTTGACACTCGTTCTGCGAATTCACACATGAAACTGAGGGTGCCGTCACCAAGATATATAATAATTTGCTTCCATGAACATGAAGTTATACTCTCGATACGGCGGGATAGATTTTCTCAATGTAAGGCTTTCGGTAAAATGTTTTACTGTATAGGAATAAGCGTTCGGCAATGGCTATCACTGCTCCTTAATATTTATATTGTGAAATAGCATGTCTAATTCCAATACTGTTCTGCGGGGTACGTCGCGGAATACCTGGCCTGCCTCTAGGAATCGCAGGATAGTTGAAGCAGTAGGCGTATCTGAGCGACCCACAAAGTAGTTGGGTACGATCTAGAACGGTTTGACTCTCGTTCTTCTAAGTCATCCGTGAAATTAAAGCGCCTATCGCTAAAATGTATACTAATTTGTTTCCTTGAACACGACGATGAACCCACGATACAGCATATTAATTCACGGTATGAATATTAATCCACAGATCCATGCCCTTCTAGAACGTTACTTATTGCTATAGAGTCAAACATTTCAGAGAAGGCCTTACTTCGAGTAGCTGATCCGCTGTATCGAGAATATATCTACGTGTTCAGAGGTACAAACTAGTATACATTTAAGTTACGTGCACCTTAATTTCATGCATTAACGATAAGACTGAGTGTCAAACCGCTCGAGAACCTACCACTTTATGTGAGAGACGAACAGCTAAGTAAATAGCTTCACCTATTCACGGTTTGAATAGTAAAGTGGGGCGTCAAACATTTTGAGAGCATTGCCAATTGGTATAAAGTCAAACACATTACGGGCGGTCTCACCTCCGGAGAAGCAAACACGCCGTTTCGAGAGTATAACCTCGTGTTCATAGAAAGAAATTGGTATTCATTGCAGTAACGGGCACGTTGACTTCATGTATGAATCAGAAGATTCTGGTTCAAACATTTCGAGACCGTTACCACTTTCTATGACATTCGAACGGCTAGGTCAACAGCTTCCGCTATCCTATGATTCCGAGAGTCTTATAAGCTAATGTGGGAGTAAATCCACTGAACTGTATTGTCAATAAATACAGTAGTTCACGGTATGAATAGTAAAGTGATGCCTCAAACCGTTTGAGAACGTTACAAATTCCTATGAAGTCAAACGTTTCACCGTAAGGTCTTACCATCCGTCAACCTAGCACGCTTCATCAAGAATATCAGTTCGTGTTCAGAGAATGAAATTACCATTCGTTTCAGAGACGGGCACATAAACTTCATGTATGAATTGGTAGATCGAGGGTCAAGCAGTTCGAGGACGTAACCACCATCTTAAAGAGTCAGGCGGCTAAGATTACTGCATCTACCGTCCTGTGATTCCTGGGATCAAAACTGGATATCCGGGAGTAAATCCGCTGAATGGTATTGACATTAGACGCCTTAATTCACGATTTGAATAATACAGAAGAAGGCCCATCCGTCGGAGAACATTACCAATTTCTATAGAGCCATTCTTTTTACCGATTACATTGCCTTCCTAGAACCTAACCCGCTGTAGCGATTGTCACGCTCAGTCCCATCGGAAATAAATTTTTAGACATTACAGCAGAGGCACACATTTAGATATATGAATTAGTATGTCGAGGTCAAGTAGATCGAAAACGTTTCCACCTTCTGTGGGAGACGGTTCGCTATGTCAACAGCTTGAACTATCCTGTGATTCGCAGAGTCAAACCAGGTACTCCGGGAGTATGTGCGCCGAACATTATTTGTGTATGACACGTTAACACACGGTATGAATATTAGAATAGGGTGTCAAACCGACGGAGAATAATACCAATTGGTATAGAGTCATTCTTTTTACCGAATACATTACAATTCCTAGAACCTAATCCTCTATAGCGGTTGTAATACTTCGCCATCATGAAAACAAATTTGTAGGCACTATTGCAGAGGCACACCTTATTTTGATAAATGGATTAGAATATCTAGGAACCGCTCGAGAAAGTTACCACTCTCATTGAGACATTAACGGGTATGTCAAAAGCTTGACCTATTTCAAGATTCCAAGAGTCAAACCATGTATTCCGAGAGTAAAGCCGATGAACTGTTTTAAAATGGACACCTTAATTCACGGCATGAATATTAAAGTAATGATTCAAACTGTCGGTGAAAATTATCTATTGGTATAAAGTCATTCTGTTTTACGAATACGTTATATTAAGAGAATTTAACCCGCTGTAGCCAGTGCCGTACTGATTGTTCACGGAAACAAATTAGAAGACATTAGAGCCGAAGCACTCTTTATTTTGAAATATGAATTAGGAGATCGAGTGTCAAATCTTTCGAGATCGTTACAACCATATTTGATAGTCGAACGGCTGAGTGAACAGCTTCACATATCCTGTGACTACGAAAGTCAAACCAGATATTCCGGGTGTATATGCGCTGAACATAATTGGCTGTAGACACCTGAATTCCCGGTTTGAGTATTGAAGCAGGCCGTCAAGCCGTTGTGCAACATTACATATAGGTGTAGGGACAAACTTCTCACAGAATGCGTTACGCTCCGAAAAATTAACCCGCCCTATCGACAGAATAACATGGTGTTCAGAGGGACGAATGAGTATGCATTTTAGTGACGGAGACCTTAATTTCCTGTATGAATTACAAGATCAAGGGTCAAACAGTTCGAGAACGTTAGCAACCTCTTTAACATTACATCGGCTATGCCAATAGCTTCACCTAATCTGTGATTCCAGTGAACAAACCACGTATTCCTGGAGTAAATCCGCTGAATAGTATACACAATATTCACCCCATTTCACGGTTTGAATATTAAAATAAAGCGATAAACCGTTTGAGAACCGATTGACTCACGGAATACGTTCTTTGACCTTCGGAATCAATTTATAGTTGGAGCTCTTGATCTAGAAATTCGGTTCTCGAAGAAGGTGGTAACGATGTGGAATTGTTTGACACTCGCTCTTCTAATTCGTACATGAAATTAAGTAGTACGTCACTAAAATGTATACTAATTTCTTTCCTTGGACTCGAAATTATTATCTCGATGCAGCGAGTTATATTCTCCGAAGGCATGGCCTTCGGTATACAGAGTGACTATATACCAATTGATAATTGTCTTCGACATTGTGACTCTCTACTTTAATACTCACACCTTGAATTATGGTGTCATTTGGCTTTATAATTCAGCGGATTTACTCCAGTAATGACTTGTTTGACTCTCGGAATCCCATGATACGTGAAGCCATTGACTTAGCGGATCGCCACTCACAGAGGGTGGGACCGTCCTCTAACCGTTTGACCCTCGATCTTCTAATTCATACATGAATTTAAGGAGTCGTCACTAAATTGTATACTAATGTGTTTCCTTAACGACGTAGCTGTACTCTCGATACGGCGGGTTAGCATCACGGAAGGTAAGGTATTCGGTAAAATGAATGACATTATGTGAATTGGTAATGTTCTCCAACGGTTTGCGTCAGTCCATTAACATTCAAGCCCTGAATTCAGATGTCAATTGCCAATAGTACAGTGCCGATTCTCTCCAGGAATACGTGGTTTGTCCATTGGAATTACAGATGAGGTGTAGCTATTCACTTAGCCGTTCCAATCTCAAAGAATGCGGTTAGGTTCTTGCACCGTTTGACCCTCGATCTTTTAATTCATACATGAATTCAAGGTACCCGTACACTGAAATGAATACTAATTTCTTTCTCCGAACACTAACTTATACTCTCGACGAAGCTAGTGGTGTATGCGGAAAATAAGGCATTCGGAAAAGCGATTGACTTTATACCAATTCGTAACGCTCTCAAGCGTTTTGACGATCAACTGCAATATTCACACCGCGAATCAAGGTGTCTATTTCGTAACCACGTCATCGGACTTTCTTCCGGAATACCTGGATTGTCTCTGCAAACCACAGGTTAGGTGAAGCTATTGACTTGGCTGTTCGGCTCTCACAGAAGGTAGTAACGGCCTCGAAAGGTTTGACCCTCTATATACCAATTGCTACATGCAATTGACGTGTCCCACTGCTAAAGTGTCGTCTAATTTATTTCCGTGAACGCTATGCATGACACTTGCTGCAGCGGGTTAGGCTCTCGGAGGGTGTGGTATTCTGTACGAAATTTGACCATATACCAGTAGGTACTGTCCTACGACGGTTCGAGTCTCCATATTACTATTTATACCGTAAGTTATGGTGTCTACTGCCAATAATGTACTGCGGATTGACTCTCGGAATACCGGGTTTGTCTATCGGAATAACAGGATGGGTGAAGTTACTGACTTAGCCATTCGTCTCTCACTGAAAGTGCTAACGTTCTCGAGCGATTTATCTCTCGAACTTTCAATTCATGTATAAAATTAAGGTACTTGCCACTATAATGAATACTACTGTGTTTCGCTAAACACGTAGCTATACTCTCGATACGGCGGGTTAGTTTGTCGGCCGGTCAGTCATACGGCAAAACGTTTACCTTTACAGCAATTAGTAACGTTCTCACATGGCGTGACGTTCTATTTTGTTATTCACACCTCGGATTGAGGTATCTATGCCAATACTATACTGCGCATTTAATCCCGAAATACCTGTTTTCGCTCTCGGAATCACAGTATATGAAAAGCTACGGTATTGGCCGTTCAATCAACAAAGAGGGCGGTAACTTTCTCAAACCGTAGGACCATCGAGCTTCTTATTCATACATTATATTAAGGTGTCCGTCACTGAAATGATGACTATATTCTATCTCTGAACACGGTGTTTTACTCTTGATACAGCGGATTTTATTCACCGCAGGTAAAGCTTTCGGTAAAAGTTTGACTCGAAACAACTTGGTATCGTTCTGAAGTGGTTCGGCGCTCTGTTTTAATATTGAAGCCGTGATATAAGGTGCCTATTGCCAATTCTGTTCAGCGGATTTTTACCCGGAGTTGGATGTTCGGAATCATGCGATTGGTGAAGCTAATAATGTAGCCGATTGATTCTGAACGGAAGGGGTAATCTTCCCAAACGGTTTGACAATCGATCTTCTAATTCATAAATAAAGCTAAGGGGCCCGTCATTAAGGTGTGCTGCAACTTGTTCAACTGTACACGATGCTATGCTATCGCTACAGCGTGTTTGGTTCGCGGATAGTAAGGTATTCGGTAAAAAGGATGACTTAATACGAATTGTCAATGATGGCCGACGGTTTGACACTCTACTTTAATATTCATACAGGGAATCGAGGTGTCTATGGACAATACTTGTCTGCAGATTTACTCTGGGAATTCCAGGTAGAGCTCTAGTAATCACAGGATACGTGATGCTATTGACTTCGCCGTTCGATTCTCATAGAAGGTGGTACCGTTCTCGACGGTTTTACTCATGGCAACGCTATTCGTATGTGGAAATACGGTGTGCGTCTGATAATGAGTCTACTAATTTCATTCCGAGTACACTAAGCAAGACACTGACGGCAGCGCGGTAGGTTTTTAGAAAGTAAGGCCTTCGGTGAAAATTTGATTCTGTACCAATACTTAACGTCCTGCAACGGATTGACTTGGTACTTTGTTTTTCAAAACGTGAGTTAAGGTGTCTATTGCCAATACTGTATAATGGATTTACTCCCGGATTAACTGGTTTCGCTCTCAGAATCAAAAAGAATGTGGAGCTATTGACATAGCTGTTCGAATCTCAAAGAGGGTGGTAACGTTATCATACGGATTAATCCTCAGTCTTGTAATTCATAAATTAAATTTACGCGCCCGTATCTGAAATGTATACTAATTTGCTTCTCTGAACACGAAGATATAATCTCGAAACGGTTGGTTTGCTTCTCGGACACGATGGCCTTCCGTAAAGTGTTCGACTTCATATCAATAGGGGACGATCTGTAAAAGCTTGCCTCTGTTCTCTGGTACATATACCATGAAATTGCGTGTCGAATGGCAATTCTGTACGACGCGTTTGGTCGTGGACTATGTGGCCTGACTATCGGAATACCAGGATAGGTGAAGCCGTAAGCTTTAAGAAGGTGGTAACATTCTCGAAAAGCTTTACTCATAATTTTTCTATTCATATATGTAAATTAGGTGCCGGCCAATGAATTGCATACTATTATGTTTGAATGAATACGAAGATTTGCACATGGTACAGTTGCTTAGGTTCACGGAAAGTAAGGGATTCGGAAAAAGAATGACTTCAATAATGTTCTTCGATGGTTTGACTCTCTACTTTAATATACTCAGCGCTGATTGATGTGTCTATATCCAAGAGTTTTAAGAGGACTTACTTTAGGCTTTACCCTGTAAGTCACAGGATAGGTGAAGCTATTTACGCAGCCGTTCGTTTCTCACATAAGGCGGTAACATTCACGAACGGTTTGACGCTCGACCTTCTAAGCCATGCATGAAGTAAACGTACCTGTCACCGAATTGTATACAAGACTGCTTCTCTGAACACGTAGCTATACTTTGGACAAGGCGTGTTAGCTTCTCGGACTGTAAGTCCTTCGGTAAAAGGTTCGATGTTAAACCAATAGGTAACGTTCTTGAAAGCTTAGACTCTGTACTTTAATATTCACACCGTGAATTAAGTTGTCCACTGCCTATAGTGTACAGCGAATAGACTCCCGGAATACCTGGATTGAATATCGGAATTGTAGGATAGGTGAAGCTACTCTCAAAGGAGCAATTGTGTTTGCTGTCCGTATTTCAAGAAAGGTGGTCACTTTCACGAACCGTTTGACCGTCGATATTCGAATTCAAGCATGATATTAAGGTGCCAGTCTCTATAAGGTATACTCATTTGCTTCTCTCAACAATAGGTTATAATCTATATACAGCGGGTCAGCTTCCCGGAAGCTAACTCATTCGGTAGAATATTTGACTCCATACCAATAATTAACGTTGGACAACTGTGTGACTCTGTACATCAGTATTTATGCCCGAAACAAGGGTGTTTAATGCCGATACAGTACTGGGAATTTACACCTGGAATACCTCGTTTCAATCTCGGAATCACAGGATGGGTGTAGCTATTGACTTAACCGTTCGTCTCTCACAGAAGGTGACAGCGATCACGAGCAGTTTGACCCTCGATCTTCTAAATCGTACATGAAGTTAAGGTGCCAGTCACTGAAATGTTGTCTAACTTCCTTCTCAGAACACGAAGATATAGTATCGATACAGTCGGGTACTTTTTCGGGGGATAAGGTCTTCAGTACGACGTTTGACTTTGTAGCAATTGGTAGTGCTCTACATCGGTTTGACGGTCTGCTTTAGTATTCAAAGCGTGAGTTAAAGTGTCTATTTCCAGTACTGTTTAGGGCATTTACTCTCCGATTGCCTTATTTAACTGTGATAATCACAGGATTGTTGAAGCTATTGAACTAGCTGTCCTACTCCTAAAGAGGGTGGTAACGTTGTCGAATTGTTTGTCCGTCAACCTTCTATTTCATACATGAATATATGGTGCCGTCACTAAACCCTACACTGACATGTTCCTCTAAACCCGAAGTTATACTCTCGATGCGGCAGGTTAGCTTCTCGGACCATAACGTTTTCTGTAAAACGTTCGACATTATAGCCATTGGTAACGTTTTCAACGGTGTGACGCTGTATGTTAATATTCAAACACTTAATTGTGGTATCTATTGCCAACACTGTACGGAACAGTTACTTCCGCAAAATCTGGTTTGACTTTCGGAATCACAGGTTGTGTAAAGCTGTAGACTTATCTGTACGAATCTCAAAGTAGGTGCTATCTTTCTCGAACACTTTGAGCCTCGATCTTTTAATTCATACATGAAATTAATGCTCCAGTCACTCATAGGAAGACTAATTTCTTTCTCTGAATACGACGTTATACACTCGAAGCGGCAAATTTGATTCTCCAAAGGTAAGGCCATCTGCAAAGTGTTTGACTTTATACCAATTGGCAACGTTCTAGAAGGGTTTCACGCTCTAGTTCGATATTCAAACCGCGAATTATGGTATCCATTGCCAATAACGTACAGCTTATTGAATCTCGCAATGCGTGGTTTGTCGTTGGGAATCACAGGACCGATGAGGCTATTAACCTAGCCGTTCGACTGTTTAAGAGTGTGGTAACGATCACGAACGGTTGGGCCATCGATATTCTAATTCATACATGAATATTAGGTGCTCTCACTAACATGTAAATTAATCTGTTCCTCTGAATACGATGTTGTGATCCCGATACGGCGGGTTAGGCTATCGGTGGGTGAGGTCATCCTTAAACTTTCGATTTTATACCAATAGAATGCGTTCTCAAACGGTTTGTCGCTCTACTGTAGCATTCAAACCGTCAGTTAAATCGTCCATCGCCAATACCTATCTGGGTATTTACACCAGGAATACCTCCCTTAGCTCTCAGAATCACAGGATGGGCGAAGCCATAGTCTTAACCGCACGATCCTCAAGGATGGTGATTATTTTCTCGCACTGCTTCACAATCGATCTTCTAATTCATACATGAAGTTATGGTGTCTGCCACTGAAATGAGTACTATCTTTTTCTCTGAACAGGAAATTGTTCTCTCGATGAAGTAAGTGAGGTTGGCGGAAGGTAAGGTCTTCGGTAAATCGTTTGACTTTATAGCAATTGGTAGCGCACTAAAGCGATGTAAAGTCTCTATTTGAATTATCTAACACTGAATTATGGTGCCCATTGCCAGTACAGTTCAGCGGATTTTCTCCAAATTTACTGATATGACTCTCGGAGTCACAGGATAGGTGTAGCTATTGAATTAGCAGTTCGACCCTCACAGAAGGAGGCAACGTTCTCGCACGCTTTGTCACTCGATCCTCCAAACGCATACATGAAAATAAGTGTGTCCGCCTGCTAAAATGCGTACTCGTTTCTTCCTGTGAAAATTAAGCAAGGACGATCGCTATAGCGGATAGGGTTCCCAGAAGGAAATGTGATGGGTAATATTAATGACTTTATTCTAATTGGTAATGTTCTCCTACGTCTTGACCTTCTACTTTAATTTCATTCCTTGAATTAACGTGTCATTGCCGCTACTGTTCAGCGGATTTACTCCCCGAATACCTGATTTAACTTTAGGAATCACAGAAGAGCACACGGCTATTGTCTTAGACGATAGACTCTAAGCGAACGTGGTAAAACTCAGAAAAGGTTTGTCCCTCGATATTTTAATTCATGTACGAGACTATGGTGGCGTCTGCAAAATGTATATCATATGTCTCTCTGACCACGAAGTTATAATCTCGTTACGGGCGGGTTATCTTCTCGGGCGGCAATGCATTCGATAAAATGTCCGACTTTGCAGGAATTGGTAATGTTCTCCAACGGTTTGACGCTTTACTTTAACATTTAAACCGTGAATTAAATTGTCTATTTCCAGCAGTGTTCAACGGATTTACTCCGGAATACCTAGTTTGACTCTCGCAATTGAAGGATGAGTTGTGCTATTGACTTAGCAATTCGTCTCTCACAGAAAGTGGCAACGTTCTGGAGCGGTTTCACACTCGATCATGTATATCGTACATGAAATTAAGGTGCCCGTCACTGACGGGAATACTAATTTCTTTCTCTGAACACGAATTTGTACTCTCGATACAGCGGGTTATTTTTTTGGACGGTAAGATCTTCCGTAAAGCGTCTGACTCACTGGATAGGTAAAGCTGTTGACTTAGTAGTTCGTCTCTCACAGATAGTAAAGTTATCTAACGGTTTGACACTCGATATTCTTATTCATAAATAAATTATGAACCCCGGCACTAAAATGTTTACTAATTTGATCCTCTGCACATAAAGTTGCAGTCCCGATGAAGCGGGCGAATTTCGCGGGAGGTACGGTCTTCTGTATGACGTTTGACTTTATAACAATATGTAACGTTCACAAACGGCTTGACGCTCAATTGTAATATGCAATCCGTGATTTGATGTGTCTGTTGCCATCACTCCTCAGCGGATTTACTCCAGGAATACCTGGGTTGACACTCCGAATCACTCGATAGTTGAAGTTACTGACTTAGAAGATCGTCTCTCACAGATGGTGGCAACGTTCGCGAACGGATTGATCCCCGATCATCTAATTTATACATGAAGTTAAGGAGCCCGTCATTGAAATGAATACTAATTTCGTTCTCTGAACATGATGTTATACTCTCGGTTCGCCGCGTTACCGTCTCCGAATGTTGGAGTATCGGTAAAATGTTTGACTCTGTACCAATAGGCAACGCTCTACAACGGTAGGACTGGCTGATATTATATTCGAATCGTGAATTATAGCGTCAATGGCTAATACTGTTTAGTGTATGTACTAAAGCAAAACGTGGTTTGCCACTCGGAATTCAAGATAGTTGGTGCTATTGGCTTATCCGTTCGAATCTCAAAGAGGGGTAGCATCGTTCTCGAACGACCTGGCGATCGATCTTCTGATTCTTACATAAACATAAGGGGTTCGTCAGTGAAACGAATACAAATTACATCCTGTGATCACGAACATATACTCTCGAGGATGCCAGTGAGGTTGGCGGAAGGTAAGACCTTCGATAAAACGTTTGACTTTATACCAATTGTCAGCGCTTCCAATCGATTTGACGATCTACATTAATATTCAAACCGTCAATTACGGTGTCTATTGCAAATAGTGGTCAGCGGATATACTCCCGAATACAAAGTTTGACTCTCGGAATCTCAGGGTAGGTGAAGCTGCTCACTTAACCGCTCGTCTATCACAGAAGATTGCAAAATTCTCTAGCGGCTTGACGGTCGATATTCTAATTCATATATGAAGATGACGTGCCCGTCACTGAAATGATTACTATCCACTTTCTCTGAACACGTTGTTATACTCTCGATACGGCGGGCATGATCAACGGAGAGTAAGGTCATCGGTAAAACGTTTGACTTTATAGCAATTGGAAATTCACAAAGGTTTGACACACAATCTTCTAATTCACACACGAAATTACGGTGAGCTTCACCAAAGTATAAATTAATTTGATGCCCCGAGCACGTCGATATACTCCCGATACAGCCGGTTTGGCTTTGGGTGTGTGAGGCCATCAGTTAGGCGTTTGACTTTATACAAATTGGAAGCGATCCCGAACGGTTTGTCGCTCTACTTTAGTATACAAACCGTGAATTAACTCGTCTATTGCCAATACCTGTAAGGAGGTTTACACCCAGAATACCTGATTTGACGATCGGAATCACAGGATAGGTGCAACTATATACATAGGCGTTCGATTCCAAAGAAGGTTGTAACGTTATCGAAAGGATTAACACACGATCTTCTAATTTAAACATGAAGCTGAGCTGCCCGTAGCTGAAATATATACTAACTTCTTTCTCCGAACACGAAGTTATACTCTCGATACGGAGGGTTAGTATATCGGAGGGTAAGGTCTCCGGAAAAACTTTTGACTTTATATCAATAGGTATCGTTCCACAATGGTTTGCCACTATACTTTTTTATTCAAACTGTGAGATGGGGTATCTACTGGCAATACTGTTCGGCGGACTTACTCCATCAATGCCTGGATTGTCTCTCCGAATCACTGGATAGGTGAAACTATTGACACAGCCGTTCGATACTCACAGAAGGTGGTAAGGTTCCCGAACGGTTTGACAAACGATTTTCTTATCCACGCATGAAATTAAGGTGCACGCCGCTAAAATGCGTACAAATTTGTTTCTGTGTGCACGATTTTACACTCTTGCTACAGCGGATGTTTTTTCTCGGAAGGGAAGATTGTCTGTATAACCTACGATTGCATAGCAAGTGATAACGTTCTCGAAGGGTTTCACTCTCGACATCAATATTCGTACCGTGAGTCAAGATGTCCATAGGTAATACTGTACAATTGATTGATTCCTGGAATTGCTGGTTCGACCAACGGAATAACAATGTATGTGAAACCTTTGACTTAGCCGCTCTGTTCATAGAAAAGATGGTATCGTTCTCGATCGCAGTAGACTCTGTATTTTCCTATTCATAAATGCAATTATGTTGACCATCGGCCAAAATGTCTACTAGTCTGTTTCATTCAACACGATAGTAAACAATCGCTTGTTCGGTGTTGGTTCCAGCATGATAAGTAATTCGATAAAACATTTGACTTTACATCTGTTCGTGTTGTTCTCGAATGGCTTGACGCTCTACATTAATATTCAAACCGAGAATGAAGATGTCAATTGCCAATAATTTTCAGCGGACTTAATCTCGGATTACGTACTTTGCCTCTCGGAAGCACAAGATAGGTGAAGCAATTGAACTAGCCGTTCGATTCTCACAGAAGATGGTAACGTTCTCGAATGGTTTGGCGCTAAGTATTCTAGTTCGTACATGAAGTTAAGGTGCCAGGGCCTAAAATGTATACTAACATGGTCCTCTGAACACCATATCATTCCCTCCATACAACGCGCTATGATTTCGCATTGTAAGATCATCAGTGGGACGTTTGACTTAATGCCTATATGAGACGTTCTCTAACGGTTTGACGCACTACCTTTATATTCAAACCTTGAATTAAGGCGTTCATTGCCAATACTGTTCATCGGATTTCCTCCCGGAATATCTCATTTGCCTCTTGGAATCTTGGAATGGGTGAAGCTATCGACTTAGCCGTTCGTCTCTCAAAGACGGTTGCGACGCTCTCGAACGGTTTGCCCCCAATATTCTAATTCATATATCAAGTTAAGGTGCCCGATACTAAAAAGAATACTAATTAATTTCATTGAATACGAAGTTATTCCCACGATAGAGCGGGTCAGGTTTTCGGAGGGAAAGATTTTCTCTAAAACTTTTGACACCTCTTAAATATGTAACGGGCTACAAATGATTGACACTGTGCTTTAATATTCTAGCCGTGAACAACGGTGTCTATTGCAAAAGTGTTCAGCGGATTTGCTCCAGGAATACCTCATTGGACTATTGGTATCTTGGAATAGGTTGAGGTATTGACATAGCCCTGCGTCTGTCACAGAAGGTGCCAACGATCTTGAGCGGTTTTTCCACCAATATTCCAATTCGTATATCAAGTTAATGTTCCGTCGCTGAAATGTACTCTAATTCGTCCCTCTGAGCACCATGTTATACTCTCGATACAGCGGGATAGATCTTCGGAGAGTAAGGTCTTCTATAAAACGTTTGATTGCTTATGCCCACAACAGTTTGTCTGCATTAATATTCAAACCGTGTTTTATGGCGTGTACTGCCAATACTGCTCAGGGAATATACTCCCGGATTACCTGATTTGATTCTCGGAAACGCAGGATACATGAAGCTATTGACCTACCGTTCGAATCTCAAGGAATGTGGTCACGTTCTCGAATGGTTTGACCATCCATCTTGTAATTCATGCATGAAATTATGTTTCCCGTCACTATAATGAAAACTAATTTGCTTCTCGAAGCACGAAGCTATACTGTCAATACAGCAAGATAGGTTCTCGGTCAGTATGGACATCTGTATCAATATTGACTATATTCAAATTGCAAATGTTCACAGGCGGCTTAACTGTCTACCTTAATATTCATGCCGCTTGATTGAGCACGTATATTTCAAACGCTGTTCAGATGATTGGCTCCTGGAATACCAGGCTTGACACTCAGAATCACAGGATATGAGCGTGCTGGAACAGTTGACTCTCGATTTTGCCATCCATGGGTGAACCTGAGGTGTCCGTCTGCTGAAACTACTGCTTATTTGTTTCCGTGAATACTCAGCTAGGCACTCGCTACAACGGGATACGTTCTCGCACGGTAATGTATTCGGAAAATGGAATGACATTACATCAATTTATAATATTCTCCGACGGCTTGACTCTCGATTTTACTATTGAAACCGTGAATTACGGTGTCTGCAGCCAATACTCTTCAGCGCGTTTACTCCCGAATAACTTTTGCGGCTCTCGGAATCAAAGGATACGGGAAGATGTTGCCTTAGCTACGGACTAGCAAAAAACTTGGCAACGTTGCTGAAAGATTTTGTATTCGACTTTATTGTTCATACCTGACATTAAGGTGCACCTCACTAAAATGTATTCTAATTTGCCTCTCTGGACACGAAGTTATACTCCAGATACAGCGGGATATGTTCTCCAAAGGTAAGGCCCTCTGTGAAGGTTTGGGCAGTATTCCAATATGTAACGTTCTACAAAGGTTTGACGCTCTACTTTAATA